>NC_020495.1:1506315-1552225 GCF_000184155.1 Fragaria vesca subsp. vesca | reverse complement strand
GTATATATATATATATATATATATATATATATATAAAAGGAGCAACATAGCCTAGTAGCATTACCTGCATTGCTCTCCAGTAACAAGGCAAGAAGGACGCAGCATAAGCAAGCTCACGGTAATGCGTGGCCCTCATGCAATAGCCATAGTCCTGAGTTTTGCATCTACCGGAACACACTTTTTGGGAGAGAGATCGAGAGAGCGAGAATGAGATGAATCATAAATTTTCTTTTTCTTTGTGTTTGTGGAAGACGCGAGAAGCCATATGTCGTGGAGGCTGAGACGTTTAATAGATGGCAAACAGGTGACAAGATCCCAAACTTCAGGCCCAACACCAAGACCCATCACTGTTAAACAATGTTCATTATGTACAGTAGTACAAAGAATAGATATAGGGAACTGAAATTTACACTCTTAATTTTATAATCCATACTTCCACTTTTCTCTTTTAGTAATTTAAATTTTGTCTTTAGTGACATGTTTTGTTTTGTTTTGTTTTTTTTTTATGAAAACTTTATCCAAAAAGGAAAGGTAGGAGTGTAGATTGTAAATAGGAGTGTAAATTTTACTCCTCTTGATATATACAGAACCACGTTGTTGCTTCTCCTCCCTTGTTAAGTATTAGCTAGATTAGACAGAAGCACGTTTAAACTATTGTTTCTCATCATTGAATCAACTTGCCCTAGTTTCTTTGCAATTTGATTCAATGAGAAATAGTGCAGCAAGTTAACATTAAATACTTAGTACGTATGCTACTTAAGATCAGTCAAGCTCAAGCTAAAATCCCAAAGTTTGGTAGCCAAATCTGCATCTTTGGCCTGATCGCTCGGTTTGGCAATGTTACAGTCTGCAAAATACTCGCCACTTACTCCCTTAACTTGTGGATGGAGTGCCACAAAGCATGTGGTTGCTGCACCCTGCACAAATATGTTCAATACGGAGATTATCATGCACTGGAGTGTTCTAAGAAAACTGAACACAAACAGACGCACAGATACAAGGAGTCACTTCTACATATATGCATATATTGTCGAATTTATAGTACCTGCTGAATAGTTTTCATGAACGGCATGATAAACACACTCAGTACCTTAGCAATATCTGTGTCGAGCCAAAGAAAGGTAAGTTGGTCAATGGAAGTTAAACGAGACAAATAATGCAGTATAAGAAAGTATGAGCATGCATGAGCTAATACGATAAATAATGGGTGTATGATAGAAGTTGATCCTGGATGAAGCTTACAATACAAAATGCCATCATCAATGCGCACGATATTGGTTTGTATTGATCATGGATGAAGAGAATTAGCAGTTATCTGTGTCCCTTCTTCCTGTTTAGTTAGCCATCACTGATCAGTTACCAAGTCGACGCAGAAGTTCAAAATCAGCACATTTCCTAACCAGAAAAAGTTAGATATATACCTTCAGACGCCTTGAAAGCTCATTAGCATGTAATACATTAGCAAGCTTGGATTGTCCATAGGCCAAATATTTGTAGTAGCTGTAAGAAGTAGAAGGAGCAGAAGCGGTTGTTTTTATTTGCATAACTCATTAAATCATTACAGCATGGTCTAAAATGAATCATTAGTGATGCTGTGATGTGCTTACCTTGATTCATCATTAATTTTATCAAAACGAATTCCTTCACGAGACACATATTGATGGCACAGTGATGATAAGTTAACAATTCTTCCCTCTCTGTTGCTTTCTCGCGATGTGCGTTTCATGGTTTCCAACAAAAGATTTGTGAGAAGAAAGTGTCCTGCACATTGGATGCATAGTTCAAGTAACAAGTGAGGTCATAAAAGAAAGTACACTGTAGAAAACTGATTAACTGCCTAAAGTAATGACTTCAGTAAAGTTGCAAGTATTACACACCTAAGTGATTAGTTGCGAAATGGAGTTCTATATTGTCTTGAGAAAGCCTGAATGGTGTCACAACCCCTGCATTATTACTTCCAACAAAGAAGAGATTTTATTCCCCTTAATTGTCAAAGTTTGCAATCACACCAAAATGTTATTTCTGTCTACTTCAGCTTTTCACTGCAACCTGAGCTGCAGGCTAGGAAATGTTGCAACGATAATATCTGCTAAATCAAAAAAAAGATGAATAACAATGACATGCTTATCTTACATAAGGATGTTCAGTGGAAGCCCCAAGGAATTATAATCTTCTCCAAACTTTCTTACAGATGCCAATGAGCTCAGATCTAACTCCATAACATCAACTCTAGCACTGGGGATTTCTTTAAGAATTGCTTCTTTGACATTTTTCCCTGCACTCGTGTTCCTTATTGCCATAACTACATGCACACCACGCAAGGCAAGAACACGTGATGTCTCTAAACCAAGACCACTTGTGGCTCCTGAAATGAAACAAAAATTACAGTTTGAAACATGTAAGGTTACTTAAGCAGTCACTAAGCTAAGAACGATCATTGACATGAAAATTTTAAAACAAATGTCAAACACCTTGTAGAGGTGGAGCAGTTGTTTTGGACCAAGCACTTCAAATGACTGATTAAGATTCTTTATATATACACTGGAAAACTAAATCATATGGAATCCTTTGTTTCAATTTGTTTAATCTCAGTTTTTTTTATCTTAATTTGGATATGTACATAAACTTCTTTTTCTTCTAAAACAAGGAAATGAAATACATAGTAAAGTAGCAATAATCATTTAACTAAAATAGAGCTTGAGTGACCTGTAACAATGGCAGTCAGACCAGTTCCATCAATCCCTTGAGTAACTTCCTCTGCTGTGGAAGAGGCTGAGAACCCAGATGGCCCTTTCCTGCTAATTAACCCCATAATTTTGCTATTGAATTTGATACTAATGAGATTGCACAGAGAACTAGATTGCTCACACAACAAACATAAAAGTGAACAAATTCTAGACTTGTATTCTGTTCCAGAAATGACAACTAATGTCAAGACAAGGGCCGGCTGCCTCACTAAACATAGATACCAATGCAGACCTCTAATCGGCAGAGTTTTATTGGGACATTGTAATAAACTAATCATCACTATGCAATGGCGTTTGGGATGTTGCTCTGCTAAAGAAAACAGAAGGGTCATCTTCAATGGTGATGGTAATGTAAATAAACTTTGTAGCAAGATGTACTGCTATTTGATATTGTAATATATTACGTTTATGAGCTCACTGCTCATAGATATGGAAGGGTGCGGTTGGCTGGGGAAGTATCATTAATTGACAAGATTGTAGCATTGCTAATGTACAGTAAACTCCATGGTAGAGGATGAATAGAAAAAGAGTAAATTTTATTCATTCTCTATGCATAATCATACAACATGGCCTAGAAAAGACTTAAACCTCCACTACTACTTGAGATCGGTCAAACTCAAGCTAAAATCCCAGAGTCTCTTGGCCAAATCTGGATCATTTGCCTTGGAGCGCGGTTTGGCAATGTTACAGTCCACATAGTATTCCCCACTTACTCCCTTAACTTGTGGATTCAGTGCCAAAAAGCATGTGGTCGCCGCTCCCTGCGCAACTATGTTCAATGAGAAATACACATTGGAATAGCATTGTATCACATTTGAATATGTGGATGCTAATTGTGAGTTCCTGTGCAATGTAGTTTATCATGAATATGGTTCATGACTGCATGCAGTTTGCACTCAAATAGTGATGCTACATATATGTGAAACCTGAAAAATTACCTGCTGAATAGTTTTGCTCAAAAATATTAGCCTAACCAACTTAAGAAGACCTGTATCAAGCCAAACAGTCCGTAAATAACCAGTGAAAACTGAAAACCCACACCAGTTCACACTGGTATGCACAGCAAATGAAACTTACACTTTAAACGGATATCATTGCGCACAATATTGGTGTGAATTGTTCCCGGATGAAGAGAATTAGCAGTTATCTCAACCCTTTCTTCCTGTTCCGAAAGAAAAAAAAAGTTACTGATTGGCATTTCTAAAAAATAAAGAAGCACTCAATCACTACCTTGAGGCGCCTTGTAAGCTCATTAGCATGCAATATGTTGGCGAGCTTGGATTCTGCATAGGCAACATAGTTGTTGAATCTGTAAATTAGCAAGTAAACACATTTCAGTTACTAATCTTTATCCAGCAAACCCTAAAAACGATTCATCCTAGATATGCTGCCATGCATAGCATGTTACCTTGATTTGTCGTTAATTAAATCAAAACGAATTCCCTCACGGTATGTATATCTGTGGCCAAGAGATGATACATTAACAATTCTCCCCTCTATGTTGCTGTTTCTTGATGTTTGTTTCATGTTCTCTAACAAAAGATTTGTGAGAAGAAAATGACCTGCATATATAGTTCAAATAACAAATGTAAAGTTTCATTGCAGCAGCTTAAAGAATAAAACCTTGAGAAAATCTGTAGGTAACAGACCTAAATGGTTAGTTGCAAAATCGAGTTCTATGTTGTCTTGAGATAGCTTGAATTTACCTACCATAACCCCTGCATTGTTACTGCCAACAAAAAAAAGTAGTATAATGCAGCTGGTTATTTTCATAGTAAAAGTTATAAACTAAACAAATTCCAGTTTTAGCATGCGCTTCTCGCTATATATGAGAGACCTAGTGGAACTGTCATTTTGAGAAAGAAATTAGAAAATGATGAAGGATTGCCTGTCTTACATAAGGATGTTCAATGGAAGGCATTTGGAATTGTATTCTGCTGCAAACTTTCTTACAGATGCCATTGAGCTGAGATCTAACTCCATGACATCAATCTTAGCATTAGACACTTTTTTAAGGATTGCTTCTTTGACGTTGGCACCGGCATCCATGTTCCTCACTGCCATTACTACATGAACACCACGCAATGCAAGAACACGTACGGTCTCTACACCAATACCACTCGAGGCTCCTGAAATTGAACAAATTTTGAGACTACACTGAAACGTTTAATAGCCAAACTTTGAAGCAAGGAAAAATATATTAGCAACTGTTTCTCCTAAAACGTTAGACATGAGAATCTGGACATATCATGGATCTGGTAAGCTAGAAAACAAAGCAGTAGTAGCATATTTATGACCTGTAACAATGGCAGTAAGGCCAGTTCCATCAACTCCTCGTGTAACTTGTTCTGCTGTGGAAGAGGCAGAGAATTCAGAAGCTCCTTTCTTGCCGAATATCCTCATTATCTTTTGTTGATCAATCAATGATTGGCAATGAGTTACAAAACAGAGAATTTAAACAAACCAACATTGTACGTGAGGCCGTTTAGGGATGTCCCCTAATTACAATACTGGCCGGCCAATGCCAACAAATAATACTGGCCAAAAACAAAAGGTCATTTCATGAGTTATGTTGCACCGACACGTCACATGGCGTGTTAGAAAATGTTGATTTTTCCGAGACGCCCTGACATTTTGACCAACACCATGTCACCCTCCGACACGTCACATCATCAATTGTTACTTTAAAAAATTAAAAAATAAAAATATAACCCAAAACCTAATTAAACTATAGCAATACCCAAAAAAAATTCAGCTGCTTCTCTCCTTTATGTTGCTTCTCTTTGGCCATTGGTAAATGTGTGTATTAATAGTGGGAGCGAGGACGGGAGAAGAAGAAGAGGTGAAGCTGAGAGAAATAGGATTTTGGGAAGGGTTGAATTAAACAGAGATAAAAGGGATTCTGGCTTGTAGGGGTTTCTGTTTTTAGAGTTTTATATATGTTTGAGGAAATTTTTTGATTTTCTGGGTTTTGAGAATTTTTAATGGGAAAGAATTATGAGGTGTGAAGTATCATAAGAGGTAATTTACGTCATTAGTTAGATAGGGGACTAGAGGAGCTGGAAAGCCGAGGAGGAGAGTGAAGAATTTTGGTGTTTTGGGTTTATATTGTGTTTATTAAAAGACAGAATTTGTTGTAATATAAAGTGAAAAAGGATTTGAGTGAGAGAGTTTTGATGCAAACAAAATGGTAAGTCTCTGATTCATCTCATATGAGGTTTATATACTACTATCTCATGTATACAAAAGGCAAGTAACGAATAGTAATCGGTTACAAAGAGAATGAAATACCATTTATTCTCTTAATCATTATTAATTCCTAAATAGCATAACTGATGCACACTAATGGTGGTGACATGCATGAATAGCCATATTTACAACACTCTCCCTTGGATATTTCATGTCAGTGTGTTGGCCTTACTTTGCCTTTTGCCTTTAAAAGCTTGGAGATTGATGAAGTCATTTAGAATTTATAAGTAGGTATTGTATCTACGAGAGGAATACACTAAGATTGCTACACCAAAACCTTGCCATGGTAAACCCAGTCGGAAAAACCAGTGGTCGAAGGAAAAAGATGAGCAAATATGTATATGTCGAATCAACTCATCTTCAAGATGTAGTGAGTGGGTTGACCATACTAAAGATGTGCCTCGTTAAAACCTTGTCAAGAAACAAAATCAAGTGGGACAAAATAAACCTAGGCGAAGGACAAAAAGAATACATGATAGTCAAGTGGGTATACTTCAGGATACTCCCCCTGATTTTGACTCCCCCTGAAAATTACATGTTAGGTAATTCAGATAATTTACGTAGACCGATACCTTCTATATGCTTCTTGAATGTAGACTTTGGTAATGACTTGGTGAAGAGGTCTGCCCGATTGTCTTCAGATCGAATTTGTTTGACTTCAATCTTTTGATGCTCTTGTTGTTGCTGATTGAAGAAGAACTTCGGTGAAATGTGTTTGGTGTTGTCTCCTTTGATGAATCTCGTCTTAATTTGCTCGATGCAAGCTGCATTATCTTCGTGGATAGTGGTTGGTTCATCAGTGGTGGAATGCAGTCCACATGCACTTCGAACATGCTTTGTGATGGCTCTCAGCTATACACATTCATGTACTGTTTCATAAAGAGCTATGATCTTAGCATGATTTGAAGAAGTAGTAACAAGGGTCTGTTTCGTAGACCTCCAAGAAATTGCAGTATTCCCAATGGTAAAGATATAACCAGTTTGTGAACGCGCCTTATACAGGTCAGATAGATAGCCTGCATCAGCATATCCAACAAGGTGTGCATCATACTGAGAATCAAGGGAGCTTGATCCATTCTTTGATGTGTAGGGATAGAATAAACCCATATTTGTCATACCTCTAAGGTAGCAAAAGACGTCTTTTACATTATTCCAATGGTGACGTGTTGGCGCTGAGCTATATCGACCTAGCAAGTTCATAGCAAAAGAAATGTCT
This sequence comes from Fragaria vesca subsp. vesca, assembly GCF_000184155.1. Taxonomy (NCBI): domain Eukaryota; kingdom Viridiplantae; phylum Streptophyta; class Magnoliopsida; order Rosales; family Rosaceae; genus Fragaria; species Fragaria vesca. The sequence continues at coordinate 1,545,013 of NC_020495.1, read as the reverse complement.
TGTCTAGTACATTGGGCCAAGTACAACAATGCGCCTATTGCACTTAGGTATGACACTTCAAGTGCCAATATCTCTTCGTTATCATCTGCAAGACGAAACGGGTCTTTCTTAGGGTCCAGACTTCAGACAATCATGGGCGTGCTTGAAGGCATTACTTTATCCTTATTAAAGCGTCTTAACATCTTCTGGATGTAGTTTGATTGATGAAGCAAAATGCCATCAGCACGGTGCTCGAGTTCTAAGCCGAGGCAATAATTTGTTCTCCCAAGATCTTTCATCTCGAATTCTAACTTCAAATGCTTGGCAGTTTCCTTGATCTGTTCTGGAGTATCAATTAGGTTCATGTCATCGACATATACCGTCACAATTGCAAATCCAGAACTTGTTTTCTTAATAAACACGCATGGGCATAATTCATTATTCACATATCCCAACCTGATCAAATATTCACTTAGACAGTTATACCACATCTGTCCAGATTGTTTCAATCCATAAAGTGAACACCTCAAACGAATTGAGAGCGTGTTCCGTGGTCTAAAACTATTTTCATCAGGTATCTTGAGTCCTTTAGGAACTTTCATGTAAATCTCTGTATCAAGATCCTCATAGAGATAAGCTGTTACCACATCCATTAGCTACATACTCAGTTTTTCAGAAACTACCAAACTGATAAGGTAGCGGAATGTTATACCATTATGAGAGAATACGTCTCCTGGTAATCAATCTCAGGGTGTTGAGAAAATCCTTGCGCCACTAGACAAGCCTTGTATCTCACAATTTCGTTTTTCTCACTACGCTTCCTTACAAATTCCCATTTAAATCCAATCCCAAGGAGTTGAGAAAATCCTTGTGCCACTAGACGAGCCTTGTATCTCACAATTTCTTTTTTCTCACTACGCTTCCTTACAAATTCCCATTTAAATCCTACAGGTTTAACCTTGGGAGGTGTGGGAGCAACATGTCCAAACACCTTTCTCTTTGTTAAGGAATCTAATTCGACCTGGATTGCTTCTTTCCATTTTGGCCAGTCGTCTCTACGTTGACATTCATCAACAGAGCGAGGTTCGATGTCATCATTAATTATAATTTTGGTAGCTACTGCGAATACAAATACATCATCGATGATAGTCTCATTGTGATTCCATATCTCATTTAAACATGCATAATTTACCAAGATTTCTCTATTCTCGGGAGTGGGTTCCAACGTTGAAGCGTCCCTCAACGTCGTTTCTTCTAGAACAAACCCATAATCCGGAATTGTCTCGTGAGATGGATAATTTGAGATGGCAATGTCAAGTCGATTCGTTTGTGCCGAGTTTACCCTTTTCCAGGGATAAGAATCCTTCAAACCTAATAGTCTACCTCGCTTCTGGGCAGGGACATATGATTGATTGCTTCTTTGACGTTGGCACCGGCATCCATGTTCCTCACTGCCATTACTACATGAACACCACACAATGCAAGAACATGTGCGGTCTCTACACCAGTACCACTCGAGGCTCCTGAAATTGAACAAATTTTGAGACTACACCAAAACGTTTAATAGCCAAACTTTGAAGCAAAGAAAAACATATTAGCAACTGTTTCTCCTAAAACGTTAGACATGAGAAGCGGGACATATCATGGATCTGGTAAGCTACAAAACAAAGCAGTAGTAGCATATTTATGACCTGTAACAATGGCAGTAAGGCCAGTTCCATCAACTCCTCGAGTAACTTGTCTGCTGTGGAAGAGGCAGAGAATCCAGATGCTCCTTTCTTGCCGGATATCCTCATTATCTTTTGTTGATCAATCAATGATTGGCAATGAGTTACAAAACAGAGAGTTTAAACAAACCAACATTGTACGTAATGAGGCCGTTTAGGGATGCCCCCTAATTACAATACTGGCCGGCCAATGCCAACAAATAATACTGGCCAAAAACAAAAGGTCATTTCATGAGCTATGTTGCACCGACATGCCACGTGACGTGTTGGAAAATATTGACTTTTTCGACACACCTTGACATTTTGACCGACACATCATGTCACTCTCCGACATGCCACGTCATCAATTGTTACTTTAAAAAAATTAAAAAATAAAAATATAACCCAAAACCTAATTAAACTTTAGCAATACCCCAAAAAAAAATTCAGCTTCTTCTCTCCTTTCTGTTGCTTCTCTTTGGCCATTCGTAAATGTGTGTATTAGTGAGAGCGAGGACGGGAGAAGAAGAAGAGGTGAAGCAAAGAGAAATAGGATTTTGGGAAGAGTTGAATTAAACAAAGAGAAAAAAGATTCTGGCTGGTGGGGGTTTCTGTTTTTGGAGTTTTATATATTTTTGAGGAAAATTTTTGATTTTCTAGGTTTTGGGAATTTTTAATGGGGAAGAATTATGAGGTGTGTGAAGTATCATAAATAGGTAGTTTAGGTCATTAGTTGGATAGGGGACTAGAGGAGGTGGAACGCCGAGGAGGAGAGTGAAGGAGGAGTTTATATTGTGTTTATTAAAAGACAGAATTATGAATTTTTGGCCAATAAGTTAATAATATTTCATATTTTTAGTAATTCTTTTATGTATTAAAAGTATATAAATATATTAATTATTTGTCGTGTCCAAGCTGTGTCAGATCTTACATTTTTTAGAATTGTCGTGTCGCGCCGTGCATGTCAGTGTCGGTGGTGGTGCAACATTGAAGACGAGTAACAGTATCAATTAGCAGACCAAACTGGTAATAACTAATAAGCATTAGAATTGAGTGTTGCTCACTACTTGCTCTTATATATGGAACAATGTCATCGAGTAGGACACATTATTTGATGGCCAACTGATAATAAGTTACAAGTATGGACGTATGGTTCAAGTGTGATTTGGCAATTTATTTCATAAGAAACACTGCAGAAGAGAACCACTTACACCAGGACTCATCAACAGATAAAACTGTACCACTACTTGAGATTGGTCAAGCTCAAGCTCAAATCCCAGAGTTTGGTAGCCAAATCTTCATCTTTGGCCAAAGAGCTCGCTTCGGCAACATTACAGTCAACAAAATATTCGCCGCTTACTCCATTAACTTGTGGATGAAGTGCCACAAAACATGTGGTTGCTGCACCCTGCATAGCCATATCCAGCATTATTAAGATAATTAAGCACATGTGTTATCAAAAAGTGAAAAAAGAAAAAGAACACAGAAATATACACAGAAGATTAGTCTACATATATTTTCAAACTAAAAGAAGTACCTGCTGAATTGATTTAATGAAAAGACTCATAAATGCACCCAGCACCTTTGCAATATCTGTATTCAGCCAAAGAAAAAGTAAGCTGGTCAACTGCAATTATACCAAACAGTTCTGCAGTGTCAAGTACTATTAGAGGTGGTGTATATGAATATCGTAGAATCTGATTATATGGAGAAGTGATGAAGCTTACAATGTAAAATACCATCACCAAAGCGCACAATATTGGTGTGGATTAGTCCGGGATGAAGAGAATTAGCAGTTATCTCCACCCCTTCTTCCTGTTTAGTTATTGCTCATTTGTTCAGTTACCATGTCAACCAGAAGTTCAGAAATCAGAACATTTCCAAACGAGAAAGCAATTTAATTAAAATATACCTTCAGACGCCTTGTAAGCTCATTAGCATGTAATACATTTGCAAGCTTGGATTGGCCATATGCGAAGTACTTGTTGTAGCTGCAAATTAACAAGTAAAGAGCAGGTGGTTGACATAAATTTATGTCTTGTTGACATACATGACATCTTAGCAAGAGGGCATTGTCCAAATAAGCAAAGCATAGCCTAAAGAGGAATCATCGATGATGATTTCAGTGTGTCACCTTGATTCGTCATTGATTTTATCAAAGCGAATTCCTTCATGGTACGAATATTTATGGGCAACTGATGATACATTAACAATCCTCCCCTCTCTATTGTTTTCTCGTGATGTGCGTTTCATGTTCTCCAACAAGAGATTTGTGAGAAGAAAATGGCCTGCATATTGAAAAAAGCAGCTTTCATTTGTAGAATGCTGTTTCATTTGCCTACACTAATGACTTCATAGCAGTTGTAGGTTATAGGTAAACACACCTAAATGATTAGTTGCAAACTGGAGCTCTATATTGTCTTCAGAGAGCTTGTATGGAGTTATAACCCCTGCATTGTTACTTCCAACAAAGAAGAGTTAACTACTTGATGCAAACCGCATGCAATATACAGTTGTCATTTCCGTTTATATGAGCTAGCTGATGAATTCTGACAAGTGTGTTAAGGTTTTCCAAACAGCTTAAGCTTTCAGTTATAATGGTTTCAGTTGTACGAAGAATGCCCACATTATCAATGATAAAGTAGTCTGGGGTTCATATTCAAAACCAATTGGCAATGGATGGAGTGACCCACACCCTTATAAACCCACAGGCAAAGTCTCATATTCCCGATGTGGGATTGATATCTCAACAATCAAGAAGGGGAACTAAATTTAAACTGCAGGATATATAGCAGTGATAAAGTAATCTCAGCTTATCACTTACATAAGGATGTTCAGTGGTAGGCCTTTGGTATTATAGTCTGCTGCAAATTTTCTTACAGAGGCCAATGAGCTGAGATCCAACTCCATAGCGTCAATTTTAGCATCCGGAATTTCTCTTAGGATGGCTTCTCTCACCTTCTTCCCAGAATTCATGTTCCGTATTGCCATCACTACATGGACACCTCGCAACGCAAGAACACGCAGTGTCTCTAAACCGATACCACTTGTGGCTCCTGAATTTTAACAAAAGTTTATACACCTAATCATTTGAGAACCGACATGGAGGAAGGCTCACTGACATGAAATCTTAATAGTATCTTTTTGATTCACAAGGACTGAGGAGAAATGTTAGACCATATATCAAAGAATTAGTATATGTATATTGTATATAGCAGTTTAGTAATTTCAATCCTCTGGATGCTGGAATCTTGTTCTCTTGATATACACATAAGTAAGCAATAAGCCTTTATAGACGATGGTTTATATCTAGAAAGCTAGCTTAACAAAAGTAGAGCTTATTCTAACCTGTAACAATGGCAGTAAGACTAGTTCCATCAATTCCTTGAGTAACTTCTTCTGCAGTGGAAGAGCCGGAGAACCCAGAAAGTCCTCTCTTGCTAAATTTTCCCATTAATTTTTAGATGATTAAGAACGCATAAGGTCACAGAACACAGAATTTAAACATAACTACTATTACTGGCACAGTTACTTACTTGGAATGGAATTGAGATGTGTGTAAATGATTACGGGATAAAGGAATTCATGTGTTTACTTGCTCATGGTGGAATGAGGATTGTTGTGGGTCCCACCTCCAAACTCGGAATTGATTCCTTAATAACCCGGATTTGTAATACCAGGGGGAGGTGAGTTTGAGAATAATATTATCCGGAATAAACTTTTTATTCCTAAAATATCCTCACATAATTACATTAACCCCAAATACCCATACGTTTTTCAGAGGTTAGTTTACTAATCATACCAATTTAATTCTAATTATTTATTATAAGTAAATAACATCAAACGTAATTAGTTTCATTCCTATTTCAATTTCATGTGGTAAGTAAACAACTCAATGGAATTGAAATCTCTACATATTATTTCATTCCGTCTCTCATTCTTTCCATCTCTCATTCTTGATGAATTTCATTACAAGTAAATAAATGTGCCATATGTGTTTAGGATTATATATAGTATTTGTAACGTGCTAAGTGAGTCAACGCCAACCCTATGGATATTTCACTTTGATGTTCATAATTCCGTATTATACTTACACACGAGTACCATGAGTAGAGTCTAGAAGCATACGTAGATGCTTGCTTTTAGTCCCCCTTTCATCTCGTATCACCGACAGTTTGTATTCTCACAATTTAAGTTTTCAACTCTTTCTGTTCAAGATTTACAGTGGCATCCAGGACCAAAGTCCAACTGGGAATTCAGAACATTAGGCCACTGATGGTCTTGCATGTAGAAAATGAAGCATCACCTAAACTCAAATCTTCTAGTATGTAAAAAGATCACTACAAGATTTAGGTTTGGCCTCCCAGAGTAGCAAATCTACAGATCTTACCTTTGGTCTAGTACCCTTTACTGATATTGGGGGAAAGAAATAGAAGGCTTTGCTCTTTACTAGCTTTAAAACTAATTAAACTTCAAACACATATGCATACTGAGGTTATTTTCTCCTGTACAGGAGTAACACCTAGCTTGTATGCAATTAAATTAGCCCTTCATGTAACTAGTGACATATATAAGAATCAAACAACATGGATTGAATGAATGACATCATTTTCTGAGAAAAATTAGTTATTATGATCCTCATTCCCCATGAGTACAATGCTGCTCGCATAATCATAACCTAACCAGTTCCAAGTCTCAGTTAGTAACTTAGTACGGTAGTTTTAATCTGCGAAGGGAAGTTCCATAAATTGAACACTCTGGAATTTATAATAAGCAATGAAATTTGAAACGTTGTTCTTATGTATGGAACCGTGTCATTAGCTAGCTAGGACACATTGTTTGACGGCCAACTGATAAGAAATTACAAGTAATTCGACAAATCGATTTCATATCATGCAGTGCAGCAAAAGGAGCAAGCTACACCCAACAAACATGAAAACCTTCACTACTACTTGACTTTGGTCAAGGTCATGCTGAAATCCCAGAGTTTAGTAGCCAAATCTGCATCTTTTGCCTGAGAGCTCGACTTGGCAACATTACAGTCCACAAAGTATTCGCCGCTTACTCCCTTAACTTGTGGATTCAGTGCCACAAAGCATGTGGTTGCTGCTCCCTGCACAGACATGTTCAAAATTAAGCACAAACTTGAGCAAACTCACATACACAGCAGAGGTTCTGTATACACAATCCTCCATTTGTATACGGTGGAACGTAAAAGAGTACCTGAGGAATAGATTTAGCGAAGAATACATGCAGCATCTTCATAGCATCTGTGTCAAGAAAAACACAGAAAGTTTCAGACAAATCATCAATGACATAGAAATTGATTAGAATCATCACTGTAGGGAATTCTCCTAATCAAATGATACTGATAAAGTAGAGTAGACGAAGCTTACTATGTAAAAGGTTATCATAGCGCGTAAGACTGGTGAGAATTGTTCCAGGGTGAACAGCGTTAGCTGTTATATCCACTCCTTCTTCCTGTTTAGTTAGTTTTTCAAACACAAGTTACCAAGTCAACAAAGAGTTACATATCATTTTCATTGACAGTACACATGTTTGATTGACGACTTTAAGCAAATGAATACCTTGAGACGCCTGTTAAGTTCTTTAGCATGCAATACGTTTGCAAGCTTGGATTGTCCATAAGCATAATATTTTTTGTATCTGTAAATTTGCAAGTAAAAAAGGATAGATTACTGACATGTATATATGTCTACAAAGACCTTTTCAATTTAAAAGAGCGTAGTGATAGAGGATTCATCAAATAAATGCTGCAGTAGTGTTACTTTGATTCATCATTGATTGCATCAAAACGAATTCCCTCAGGGTAGCTGTATTGATGGCCGAGGGATGATAAGTTAACAATTCTCCCCTCAATGTTGCTTTCTTTTGTGGTGTTTTTCATAGTCTCCAACAGAAGATCCGTCAGAAGAAAATGACCTTCAGATTTGATGGTTAATCAGTAATCAAAAAACTAATAAAAGAAACTCAAATGAAACTTATGCATTGACCTACAGGACAAAATCCAAAGGAATTAATGTTAACCAGTAGCACACCTAAATGGTTAGTTGCAAATTGGAGTTCAATGTTGTCTTGAGAAAGCTTGAATGGGCTTGCCATAACCCCTGCATTGTTACTTTCAACAAAGAAAATATTCAGTTTATTTATTTTCAACACCATAAATAAAAGTAGATTCTGTTTATGTAAGCTTTCCACTATAAATAAAAGTAGATTCTGTTTATGTAAGCTTTCCACTGCAATTTTCATGTATGAGAGTTGGAGCTAGCACAAACATACAGGTTAGCTTATTAGTACACATTGTTGGTCTTTTCCTTAACAGTTCAAGCTTTAAGGGGCCAGCAGTTGTCGATTACTACAGTATCAGAACCGCTAATCACTGATCATGTTAACTTGCAAGTATATTATCTACATTGTGTAACAGAACACACCATATGGAAACTCTTCCAGTGGCAGTAGTAACACTGGCAATCAGTTAACTTACATAAGAATATTCAATGGAAGACCCAAGGTAATGTAACCTTCTGCAAACTTTCTAACAGATGCCAATGAACTGAGGTCTAACTCCATAACATCAATTTTAGCATCCGGAATTTCCTTAAGGATTGCTTCTTTGACATTAGTCCCAGCATCCTTGTTCCTCACTGACATGACTACATGAGCACCACGCAACACAAGAACACGCGTTGTCTCCGTGCCAATACCACTAGAGGCTCCTGAGATGTTTGTGGAAATGCTTATCGTGTAAGTTTAGACGAAATTCAGACTGATGATATATAATGTATGATCATCTGAGATCCAAAAGATAATCCCTATTTAATACTAAAAGAACTTGTAAACAGAAGGAACCATCTTTCTCTCATATAGATTCACAATATAATATGAATTTTCCAAAAACAAAGAAAATCCTAGAACAAAGAAGACCCTAGAACAGAACACCAATAATATTAGTAGAATTCACTTCAAATCAGTGATCTTTCTCTTTTGTATACCAGTTCATAGTTTCAATCTCTATCACTGGATTCTTATTCTGTTTGCTTAGGTGAAATATAGACTAACCTGTAACAATGGCAGTAAGACCAGTTGCATCAATCCCTTGTGTAACTTCCTCCGCTGTGGAAGTTGAAGAGAACCCAGAAGGTCCTTTCTTGCTAAACAGTCCCATACCAGATGATACTCAGGTTTCAACTCTCAAGTCTCAACACAGACAGCTAACTCTGTTTTTATAATATCGGCAACATAGAGTGACAGCTAATGTTAATACAATAGGGCACCATTTAATGTTAATTGTCAAGACAGCAATAGAATACATATTGATCTTTCTTTGTTCTTTTTTTTTTTCCTGGAAACATAATGGTCTTTCTTAAGTGGCAAAAGTTTCTGTGAAATTGTAGTAAGCAATGACGTTTATGATATTACTTTGCTGAAGATTACAAAAGGGACACAGCCGAGGAGATTGTCTAAAATTAGCATTGAAATATGGCAGAATATGGCGACCATTTTGGACTATCAGGGTGTCGTTTGACTTGCAGAACCTTCTTTTTTTTTTGGAAGATTCCCAAAGTTTAAAGAACATGAACAAAGAAATCTCCAAAGAATGGCCTATGTTTCTTGTTGAAAAAGAGAAAAAATATAACAACACCAGTGCATTGTTATAAAACATGGGCAGTGCCATCTTTTATTACAGCTTTTAATTTACAGGGTCGTTCAACATTTTTGCGGCTACTCAGAACCAGTAAAGACTAAAGAGTACATTGACTTACATTTTACAAGAGAAATCTACTCAAACTAGTTGAAGCCTTGCACCCAATTACTTTGGCTCTGTCAGGCTCAGACTGAAGTCCCATAGCTTCTTTGCCAATTCTGCATCTTTAGCCAGGGCTGTCGGATTGGCAATGTTGTTGTCCATAAAATACTCACCACTGACACCCTTAACTTGCGGATGCAATGCCAAATAGCATTGAGTTGCAGCTCCCTGCAGTTATATCGAATATATAAGAAGACAGCTACGCTACAGTGAAGTTGCCTGAGCATAGCTATCAAAGTTTGAAGATAAGCATTAAACGTATTGTTCGCTGGCTGTATCCGGTTAGTAACATACCTGGTGCACATTTTTAAGAAAATATTTTCCAACCATATTAGCAACAACTGCATTAGGAGAAAAAGAAATCAACAATTATACTTGGTATGAATCCAGAAAAATGCCAGAAATGATGGAAATTCTAAAATATTTGCAGGATGGTCTAATCAGAGAAGCTCATACTAGAGATCCTTTTCCATTGACATGGTAAATCCCCTTGATAGGAACTATGCTCTGGAACCGGTTTGACAAAATACCTAAAAGGAGTCTTCACTTGTCCTTCCGTTTGCTAGTACTAATTCATTATTTCATTGTACATACTATATAGCATGCACATGCACATAGAACATATCATTTACAGGTTTGTTCTCCCAGCCATCAAGTGTCAATACTGAATAGATGTGGTAGAAATGAGACTACCATGATTACATGAGGTTATTTTGTTATCTCCAAGTCAATGGCATAACATACAACCCTCTTCCCACGGGTTTTTAACTTGATATATATGATACTACTAACTAAAAGTTTGTACAAAGTCACAATGCAGGACACTAATTAACGATCCCGATTGAAACAGGCAACAATCTCATATGGACCCCAACAACCCATATACAAATTACAATTGTAAGCATATCTTGAAGAGAACTACTGGACCATTGTCAATGATTAAGAAACTAACCATTTATGTAACTGTGGTGTCGTAGAAGATTGGTAACAATAGATCCAGGATGAAGGGAATTAGCAGTTATATCAACCCCTTCTGCCTGTTAAACAAGAAGATTATAAAAGATAAGAACACTCGTAATAATACAGGGAACCAACACAATATTAGAATTGGTACAGTTCGGTTGGAAAGTTCACTGTAACTCTGTAAGACTGAATTGTTGAAAACTCCAGCTGAGTAAAAGTGTAGAACTACTTGCTTCTCATGTTTTCTATTGACGATAAAGGAATAAAAATAAAAAAAACTTCAAGATGGGATGATAACAATCTGCAATGTATTCCAGTGAACAGTTGAGAGGGGTCAACCCTCACATGATAAACTTAGATAGTTATATATTTGACTCTCAACACTTTAGTCTAACACTAACCTAACCAAAACCAACAAGAAATGTGTATTTCCAAAACCCTGAAAAATAAAAAAAAGCAAGAACTGAGTATCAGAAATAATTGGTTCATTGAATGATTCACAGGTACCTTCAAGTGCTTTGCAAGCTCGCTAGCATGCAATATGTTGGCTAGCTTTGATTGTCCATAAGCATACAAACTGTTGTACCTGTAGATTTGCAAGTAACTCAATATCATGGAAACATCTGAGTATCAGAGTATAAAACCAAACAAGCAGCACTTGGTAAAAGATCGTTACGCTGATTCATTATTAATCATATCAAAGCGAACCCCCTCACGATATGTAAATCGATGACCCTCGGATGATACAATCACGATCCTTCCCTCTTTCTTGCTTTCATTTGCTGTCTTTTTCATGGTATCCAATAGAAGGTTTGTCAAAAGAAAATGACCTGTAAAATCATGGTAAGAATCAAGACCTATAAGATTCCAATCTATGGAAGGATGATAACAGGACATTTCAAATCACCTGATGAGAAACAGAAACGTCATTAAAGGCCGAAAAAAGGTGAAGTTGCAATCCAAGTAATACATTTTCTCAAAACAGAAACATTTGACATTCCTCCACTAGAACTTATTTATATACAAATTCAACCCTGCTCCCTCATGAAATTCATAAAGAGAACATGAAATAAATTTGATGTTTAAAATACCTAAATGGTTGGTTGCAAACTGCATTTCAATGTTATCATGTGAAAGCATGAATGGAGTTCCCATAACACCTGCATTATTACTTCAAAGAGGGAAGAAAAATTAGAACTCCTTAATGTTAACATGAAAAGAAGAAGAAGAACAATTTGAACTCCTAAATGTTTCAAGTCTTGTAAAAATTTAACTTTCATTTCGTTTTCCCATTATTTCTTTTCTGCTCTTATTTCAGAACAAACAAAAAACCAGCAATGATAGCATCCGTGCAAACAGTCACAGCCGCAAGCAAGCACTTGTAGCCACTGATACCTTGTAACCTTGACACAGAGATTTTTAACTATACGAAAATGTGACATCAGTAATCATTAGTAATCAATTTAGATATCTTACATCAGGATATTCAATGGATGACCAGATAACTTGTAATCCGATGCAAATTTTCTCACTGATGCCAATGAGCTGAGATCTAGTTCCATCACATCAATCTTGGCAGTGGGGACTTCCTTAAGTATTGATTCTTTGACATCCCTACCCGCATCTGCATTCCTTACTGCCATGATGACATGAACACCACGCAATGCTAGAACACGTGTTGTTTCCAAACCAAGACCACTTGAAGCTCCTGGAGATCCAATATCGGTATAACAACATAAAGCTTAGTGTGCAAATTTCACCAATTCCAAGCCAAAAGCAAAGCATGTATAAAACTTTAAGCTAAAAAAGTCAGTCTCAGGGTGTTCAGATGAACTGGATCATTCATCCGTAATCTTCAGTATCATTCATCTTCTTCTTTTGAACTGGATTCATAGGGTAGCAATCCTAAGAAACTAAGAACTAAAACGCAAAGATTTCAACGTGACCAATCTTTGATCAGGGTCTTTACAATAAGGTATATCATGCAACATACATTTATTTTGCTTCATCAAATCTAAACGTCTCTACAAACTTCAAAAACTATTAATTTTCTTTTATGAAATTATGATACAGAAAGCATCAATATTAAAGTCCTCACTCTCAAAACTACATCTTTATCATAAATTACCATCTGCAGAAAGATCTGTAAAGTCTTAACTTTACACACACCTTCAATCAAACAACCAAACCACAGAAGTAACAAACAAATACCCATGAAATCAGACACACCCAAATCCAAACGGGTTCAAAAGCAACTGATAAAGTTCAAAACTTTCTTGTCTCAGGAATCAAACATATGATAAATTGTGAGCAAAAAGGAAAAGACCTGTAACAAGGGCAGTGAGGCCAATTCCATCAATCCCTTGAGTAACATCCTCTGCTGTAGAGCGTGCTGAAAACCCAGAAGGCCCTTTCCACCCAAATATCCACATTTTTATTGAACAAAACTGCAACTATCCTTCTCCTTCAAGATCATACATATTGGGCTTTATAGGGTTTCTGATTCTCTTTAGAGGTTTCGGTGCGTGGGTCCCACCGTGAAGGTTCTGCTGGGACATACTACTGGCCGTTTGATCTGCTTTAATGACTAATGATTGGTGATGACATGACCAAACATTTTATTTTTTTTCTCGATGAAGGATGACATGATCAAACATTGAATCCTAGAGAAGGGATAGTTCTATCTATCGGCCAATCTATGCACTTTGTTCCTTCACCTAGGCTAATTCATGAAACAGCGGTTTCAAGAATATGTAAAATGGGGCAAAAAGAGTGTGACAGTAATTCCTGAAATTAATAACTTATTATTATTTGCAACTTCTATTTTTATTTTTTCAAGCATCTTTTAAAACATCTCTAACAACTTTCTTAAAATTTCTCTATATCGGGAAAGCAAAAGTCTATGCTTCAAGCAATTTTTCTTCTCTAACTCCAACAGATTTCCCATTTTGGATATTTCATGATCATTCCCCAAATCATTCTATAAAATTAAAATGTTTACTGCAAATATAGGGAATTTGGGTTTCTCTCTCCTCATATTTCCTATTTTGAAGAAAATTTTATAAAATGAGCAAAACACCTAAAAATCTTTTTCAAAATAAAGAAAATCGAGAAAATGAGGAAGCTGTTAGAGATGCTTTTACCATCTATCACAATGAAATGCTTAGTAAAGCCTTTGGCATAGACCGCATAGTAAAGGTTTTTGCTTTGATGAACAAAGAACATAGGGATACAATCTTTCAAGTCCATTCTTATAATAGAGTAGCACACTGGTTTTTGGTTTGTGTATCATTTGGCTTAAGCTGGCCTTGAAAAAAATAATTTGGACTTGAAAGATTGTATCCCTATGCTCTTTAATTAGGCAGCAACAAAAAATAAAAAGAGCGGCACATAATCAGCTGAAAAGATTAAGCACAAAAGAATTCTCCATTCAAAACATGTCGCAAACTTGCAGCATAATTTACACGCATAATCTCTCACATTAACATCAGATTCAATGTGCATTAAGGGAGGAGAAAAGAAGACACCAAAATTAAAGACTATGAAAGATAGGTTAAAGAAGAGTCTTGAAAGGTAGAACTAGCTAGAATGACTGAGTGCGTAGGGAAAAGGCGGTTAGGCCCTGGAATGGAATGGAATGGCCCTGATGACTACCATGTGGTAGAAAGCAGCAAGTGCAGCACCAATGAATGGTCCAACCCAGAAGATCCACTGTAAACAGAAACAAGTAAATTGTTACGCATTGTGATAAAACTCATAAATAAAGTTAAATGAACACATATGCTTTAGATTTAACATAATACCTGGTCATCCCAAGCATGGGCCTTGTCGTAGATGATGGCAGCTCCGAGACTCCTGGCAGGGTTGATGCCAGTTCCTGTAATGGGGATGGTGGCCAAGTGAACCAGAAACACTGCAAAGCCAATTGGAAGAGGAGCCAAAACCTGCATCCATACATTCCAAGTTAAAAGACGGTCCAAATGTAATTTAGCTCCAAACAGGTTCCACATTGCTACGGTTAAATGTCTGCATTTTACTTAAACACAGTCCAAAATACAGAAGGTGCTCAATGAGTTCAAACAAAGTGTTGAGATTTAAGTACTTTTAGGACTAACAACTCTGATGAATGCCAAGGAGTCCTTCAACATTTCTATGTACAATTGAGTAGATCCACAGTTCAAACAATATCTAGTTACATTTTAGATGGTGGGTCACATTGCCTTAAAGGAGGAGGTACCTTTGTCCTGGGAGGCGCTATTAACCCCTATAGCATTTGGGACCATAGCATTTATACTTTCAGTCCCACTGGCTTAAAGGAGGAGGTATCTTTGTCCTGGGAAGCAATGTTAACCCTCTAACATTTGTACCTATATACAACCCCCACCATTGGGTGTGGGTCTTACACTCTTACACTCTTACATGCATGTGACTATCTGATGAGAGGCCCTTCAGACTCTACACAATTTTCCACCTAAAGGACACTACTACTCTAACCTGCAATGACACTAGCAAACAAAGCAAGCACATGCAAGTATCATGATCTGATTTACCAGTACCAGAGATTTGAATTGCACAGTCCAATTTAATGACTCAATCATTCAATCCACACCCATTTTAACCATTTGTGTGTATCTTCAATGGACATAACAATACCCAAATTTAGAACACACAATATGAAACCTCTAAAGCTATGAGAGAATGAAAGAAAATACTAGATAATCAACCAAAAAGAGTCGGTAGCAACTTTCAAAACACTAGGTATTGCATAACAAGTAGCAACAACAATAATTAACTTCTAATTGACACAAAGGTCAAAGTAATAAACCAATAAACAATCCAGAAGCTGCAAATAAGTTATTTAACACATAGTCTGCAACTTGATTAAAGTAAAGAATTACTTACAGGGACATGAGAGTCTCTAGCCTTCCTCTTGGCATCAGTAGCAGAGAAGACAGTGTAAACAAGCACAAATGTTCCAACAATCTCAGCCCCAAGACCATCACCCTTGGTGTAGCCATGACTCACAACGTTGGCTCCACCACCCAAAAGCTCATACTGGGTCTTCTGGAAGCCCTTCACAACTCCAGCACCAGCAATTGCTCCAAGGGTCTGCATGATGATGTAGAACACAGCTCTGGTGAGTGAGAGCTTCCTTGCTAGGAACAGACCAAAGGTCACAGCTGGGTTAATGTGTCCACCTGTTTACACAGAAGTAACACGGATCTGGTTACTAAAGGAACCTCATTTTTAAGCATCATGAATTATAGTAAATGAAATCCACAAAAATCTAACCCAAAACAACAATTTCTGACAAAAGAACAATGATGTAATCTTTAAGGCTAAAAATTAAAGAACAAAGAAACCCCACATCAAAGATGATTTAACTCACCAAATTAATTTACCAAAAGTAAAAAGACATCAACTTAGAGTCTTAGACACACAGGAAGTTTAAATTCACTTAAAGTTACCAACTTTAATCAAAGACTCCAAAACTATAGAGGTTGCTGAGGTAAATTCATCAACTTGAATACACGGGAAGTATGTTTACACTAAAAAGTTGTCAACTATAAAGTTTAAACTAAAGACTGCAAAGTTAAAGGGGTGAGAAGCTAGAAAGTTACCTGAGATACCAGCAGTGCAGTAGACAAGTGCAAAGATCATACCACCAAAGGCCCAAGCAATTCCCTGAATACCCACAGAGGCACACTTGCTTGGTGCCCTGTTGACTCCCATCACAGTGTTGACTGTGATGTAGAGGAACAAGAATGTGGCCACAAACTCAGCAATCCCAGCTCTATAGAAAGACCATGAAACGAGCTCATGAGGCTCAAACAGTGGAGCTGGTGGTGGCTCCTTGTAGTCCTTGTGTGTCTGAGCTGATGTCCCCAAAGGTTGTCTCTCTGGGAACCTGTTGGCTCCAACCTTAACATCCTCTTCTCTACCCTCCATTGTTGTTTGCTCACTCTCTCTAACTAGCTTAGCTTTGTTTTTCTCTCACTAAAAACTAAAAGCAGAGAGGTAAACTGTGTGAGTTGCTAGAAGTGTGTGGATAAGGGGAGGGCTATATAGCAGAGGTGTCTTTAGCTAGCACTCTACTATGTGACACATGAAAAAAATGGGGTTCTGTTTTTTATTCCTTTTTTGGATTTCATTTTCCTTTTTAAGTTTGTGTGGCATTGCCTTAAACTAATGCCATGGTTAGCAAGTAATGTCTTGGGGAGGGTGTTAGGGTTTAGAGGATGGTTCTGGAGGAAGGTGACATTGTTGTGTCTGGTTGCTATATTTTCATTAGCTGTAAATTTTGTGGTCCAGTTTGGTCATCATCAGTAGTTTTCTGGAGGAGGACAGAGAGAGAGAGAGAGGTCCTTCTGTGATATTGTTAACCTTAACGATGGTGTTAAAACCTAAAACCTAAGAAGGTGATTACAGGAAATTACAGAGGTCAAAGGTGTATGGCCTAGAGAAATTGGCGGTTTAGTATTTTTGTGACCGTTGGGAGAGTGACAGCATTTATGTAAGCACGTGGACACAAAAGGACAACATGAACCTACGGATATTGTGGTCCATCTTCACAGAAATGGGGAGGGTGAATTCAAAGGTAAAAAGCTAGGCAGACTTGTCCAAGTTTTTACTGTTTTGCTTCACTCAAAGAGAGAAACTTTCACCATCATGGTGTGTTACTACTAGTGAAGAGTCCTCGAAGTATAAGATCTAGAGTTGTTCAAATGATCGGAGCGTGACACTTTCCTCGTTTCTGTTGGAATGATTGTTGAGAAGCGTTAAGCAATGGATGTGTGTGTGTTAGGAGAGCCTATTTCGCGCACCCGTCATCTCCACCGTCTTAATTTTTTTTTTTTTTTTTTTTCACGGATCAAAATCAACGGTGGATACACCCGGGTGCGCGGCGCACCCGGGTGCGCTGTATAATTTTCAGTGTGTTAGAGAGAAATGTTGTGGTACCATTAGAGTAAGATTTATTTGTCAAGGTTGCAATGGTCTGAATAGCATGCTGTGAAATGAGATATAGGTACATGTTCTCTTGTCTATAATCTTCAACTCTGTTTAGTTGCGAGTCTTTTCACATTTTATGTTTGAATGCCTGACAGCCTAAATTGGATTTACATCAAATTGTTCAGCAAGAATACCCTACCCGTCACTTGATCAGATGTAATAATACCTAACAAGATTAGCATGCAAGGACAGCAAGGTCATGCCCTCATCCGTATTCCTCTATCTTTTCTTCTTTCTGGGGACCAATTGTCTTTGAGACTTGTAAGTTTATGAAGTTTTGTATGAGCAAAATGGGGGTAGTAGGGCCTGGACAACTCATAGTCATGGCCGGGATAGCTAGCCATTCTTCTTCTTCTTCTTGTTCCTGGTGTTCTGCTCTGCCCCAACTCAACCCATCACATGCACTCCTCAACCCCACAAATGCATGCAACCGTTGGTCCCATACTCCCATGCCAACAATAAACCCAGAAAAGGTTGTGTATATCCCAAACACCCATAAACAGAAAAGATATCTGATAATATAATGATATAATGGCAGTTGCCCTCATGGTGATATGGATCTTTTGTATTCTTCATCTTTACTGTGTTTCAAAATAGACACCTGCTTGGTGCCAAACCGATTCTCAGTCTGGAACAAAAAGAAAGGAAAAAAAAGGTTGGGGACCATTTGGTTTCAAGTTTTGTGTTTGTGCAAGTGATCATGATTTGAACTTTTCAGGGTTTGTGGTCCTTGTGGAGCAAGTTGTACTGTTGTACACCTTGTGTCACCATATGGTTGTCTGGTGATACTTTGGCATCCAGGTAATGCACTAGAGATGTCTTATATTTGGATATGAGTATATAACAGAACTTCAGAATCCAACTTTTAACTCGCCCTTTCAAATGAAAACTGAAGAGGAAGTCATTTGTTCAGCTTTGCATTCCAATTAAGCTTTGGAACATACTCAGGTAAAATTCAAGTTTATTTACCAACAATAGAACATAATACCCATTCAGGTAATATTCTTATTAAGCTGTGCCAGGATGTACTAATCCAGATTTGGGACTAGGGTCTGTTTGCTAGCTGCCACTGGCCCCTCCTGTACTTTGCAACCTTCACGATTCATTAACATGAGTGGTTAGTTATGTTAATGCAATCATTGCTATGAAGCATTATAATCCATCAAGGAGTTCGGCGAACTTCCAGAATGCCAAATGAATTATATTTCTAATTAATAGAGAGCCCCCTTGTTCATTGAAAAGGCTATATACGCTTACATACATGAAAACTAATGTAAAGTGCTGTTCTTGTACCAAGGTTCTTTACCGGATTTCTACAGATTACACATTGCCAACACTACATTATCATACAAGAACATGTATTCTTACTATTTATTCATCCCTCAGTTCTTGACTGTGTTCGAGTCGGACATGCGGGCATAGCCTTTCCGGTTCTCCTCTACTCCACAGAATCGGTAAGTCACCTCTCTTTTTCCCTAATGTCAATAAAGTTCCTGCATTCAAGAGTACAATTACGGTCAGTATTATTGATTACACCACCTTGCATCCTATCTTATAAGAAGAGCCACAGCTTCATGCAATCATTGTGCGAGCATACGCATACTTAAACTTTAAACGATAGGGTGGAGTTGGACTGGGTTGTACTGAACAAGTCAAAAATGGTTACCTAGTGTAAAAGGAACAATGTAAAGTAGTGCCGGTTGGCCATGCCCATCCATCAAGTTTAATGCCACATATGTGATGAGAAGACCTGCGATAGAATTGGAAGAATCATTTGTATGTCTTTCTGGGAAATAACATCTAAGAAATAGAGTAATTTAGCCGTATATGAATTGTCCCTATATATTTACTTTGAAATATTCCATGTCAATAGTGATTCTGTTTATAATTTGTTACCTAATCCATAAGCAATCATTGCCCACAAGAAGTACCCAGCTCGCAGACTCTTACTTGCCAACCAATCATACCTGCAATAAAGAGTCAACATTAGTACTTTGTTATATGTATTCCAGTTCATACAAACAGACGTCAAGATTTGATACATGGAATTATGGAGCAAATGTTGAGAACAGGGTCTCCTCCACAACTTAAGATAGGCTGCAGAGCTTAACCTGAGTGAGAACGCCACAAGCAGGCCTGGTAATAGGATGTCACCAAATCCTATAATGCTGTAACCACCCCATGGGTCAAACATGCGGGGGATCTTGAGTAGCATTGGAATACCGTCCTCTCCACTTCTGTCACCACGAGCTACCTGCAAACAAATAGGTGTTTAATAGCTTTAGAGCATTCAGCCCATGCAATAGCCCATATGCACGCATTGATTAATTATAGCAAGGAGAGAAATGTAGAAGGATCACTTACCACAATCATCACACTTTCATGGAACACCTTCTTAGAAACAAAGACCCAAAAGATGTCATACAAAAATGCACAACTGAGGAGTACCGTACCCACCTGATGACAAGAGTGCACAAAATTAGTTTCAACATCCATATTTTTAGAGATTTTGACACAAATAGTTACAGGCCGCATATAAAGAATCAACAAGGTTGAATTATTACCTTGAGATTGGGTATACGAACAATTTGCAAAACTGTGATTATCAGTGCAATTCCCTGATCAAAATAATCAATGGAGGTAAAACCATGAATAGTCAGTCACTTGCCTTTCGGGTTTTCTTTCGGCTTTTGTAATAGCCAAACTTCTTTTCTTTACAACATTTAAGGAAGGGAGGAAGTTAAAGTTGAGCTCCTGTTTGGAGGATATGTGTGGCTATACCAATGTCACTATGTCTCAGCCATGCAATAGCCACACTTTAAAGTGCCCAATGGCACTATGATTCCACCGAAAAGAAATTTTGAATGGGAAAGTTTTTCTAACCAGTATATCTTGGCCAATCCAGGCAAAGGAAATAGTGCGAAAAACTGCCCAGAGAACAGCAAATGCTATGCAGAATGGAGAAACAGCCAACGTTAAGTATGAGATTGCTCCCAGGATAGGTACTTTGATGTATGCCTCTCCAGTCCGTTTAAACCACCTGCATAAGTATGAAATTAGTTTAAGGCATTAAAACAGGTTCTAACTATATGAGAAGGAAGAATGCACCACCAGTTTTCTCGTCTACCTTGCCTTATAGACGTGATTCAATCAATTAACTTTTAACTCTGGAAAGTCAGTTTAATTTACAGCAGCTTAAGAGTTGTGTGATATCTTTTCATAATGCGTATGCACAGGAAAATGACAATTTCCTCATTGCCATATTCTGACTGTATAGCCAACCATTCCCCGATAACCGGACATCTAAAGTATTACAAGAATAAGACACATGCATACAAAAACATTGATGACACTCGAGATAATCTGTTAATATACAAGAATTGGAAGCGACAGCCAGCAAGTGCACTGTGGCTAGTGGTATTTAAAACGGAATTTTTATAACACTACAGCCATTATACGCCAATACAAAAGGATACTTCTCATACCTCGACAACAGAGACACCAAGCAAGTTTGCAAGCCCTGGTTACAAAGAAACAATGAAGTATGATTTATCACAAG
This sequence comes from Fragaria vesca subsp. vesca, assembly GCF_000184155.1. NCBI lineage: Eukaryota > Viridiplantae > Streptophyta > Magnoliopsida > Rosales > Rosaceae > Fragaria > Fragaria vesca. The sequence goes on along the minus strand of NC_020495.1, from coordinate 1,523,967 downwards.
TGGAATAAACTATTGGACAAAGCAATGATGCAAGTTACGTGATGCCAAATACGTTCAGATTACAAAACCACAGCCTGCAAACACCCACACTTTGGACTATAAATTTTTAATGCGCATATATATACGGAAGTTGAGATAAAGTCCTAGTATATATGTATAACTCAACAAAATTTAAGCATATAGATGAACAATAAATTGAAAACTAGAATTGGGCCTTTGGGAGCACTCATACCTCTACACCACCTATACAGAAAAGAACAACCAAAAGCTCAATGAACCAGGCTGACATAAGCTTGTAGAGTATGACCAAAAAGCATGAAGCAATAATGACGAACAAGACTGCTGATGTCGTGCTGATGTCTACGATACTAGCACCTAAAGGTGCTTTCGCAGTTGTTATTTCATCAGCAGCATCCTACAAGACAGAAAATAGTAATAAATAGGTGATAAAAAAAAACTATAAAAAAAAAAAGTCAACATAACACCATTATGCGAAAGGAAAAAAAAAAGTTATATAGCTAAGGTTTTGCCAGATGGTAACCTTTAACAAATTTTCATGTTCAATAGCTGCTTCTCTGGCACTCCATGCAGACCAATAAGATGCACACAAGATGGTGCCAACTGCCATCAGCCATAAAAATACTTCTGCAATGTCAACCACGGGCCGTTGTGGAGAGTACAACTGCACAGACACTATAGACAAAGTAAAATTAAAAACCATATAACATGCACATGGATCCCATAAAAATGGCAAAGTATACCCCAAGTAAAAACAACTAGTACATAATTACCGAGCAACAGAAAAGCTAAGACAAATGTCAATTATTTCAAAGCAAAAACTAATGCTTAGAAATTATCTAACTACTGAAAAGCTAACTCAAAATTATTAAAATTTGTGTGGTATATATATCATCAGAGTATAGTAGAGCTTACCCACTGAATTGCTCATTAACATGTTTTCCAAGGTCGTGCCAGCATCCTGTGGGAGCATGACAGCAGGTATGTGTATATCTAGAGCAGTTTCATCTGGCTCACACACCATCTTGTAAAGTTCTGTAGTAAAAAGAGACAAGTTTGATATGAAATCAGATTGCAACTTACATTTTATGTTCTAACAATCATGTACCTAAAATGGAACAGCAACGATAATCTAAATAAAAACAGCACGTGACTGGGCAAAATGCATTGAGCATTCAAACTCCCAAAGATGAGTGTTTGAACAATGATCTGTGCATCTTTGCACATTGGCACCTGAATCTTCTCCTGAATACATAATATGGATACAGGATACTGAAACTTCATCGACACACTGTGAATGGTCAACAGATGCATCATACAACGAACATATCTTGTTTACCTTTCTGGTTATTTATAATTAGGATAGCTGAGGCATTAGCAGCTTCAGCATTATTTGCTTTGGTTGTGAATTTGCAGTTGCCTCGGTCGACCACAATGACATCTCGAGCAAACTACACAGCATATAAATGAAAAACATTGAAATTAACAATCAAATAATATGTTTTAAACCCTAAATGTCTGAATACAGGTTAACTCTAAAAACCTTATTTTCCGGTGGACTGCAGCAATCTCGAGGATTTGAAAGAATAAGGCGAGTTTGGTTTGCCTTCTTCTCTTTTGATTCAATGGTTCTTCCAAATCTAGCACCCACACCAACAAACTCACTAGCCTCAACACCATCAACCCAAGTTTGTACCTTCACCTGCAATACAGTTTGTGACATTTCAGTAACTTACATGTGAAAGATATGATACATCCAGAATAAACTTCACTAAACCATATAGGAAACAACTGCAAATACCCCCACCCAATCACAGAGGACCAGATATCTACGAATGTCCATGTCAATTATAACAACCAACAGAGAAGTAAAAACAAACAGAAATAACATGATTCTGAATCAAAACAGTTAAGAAGCTTAAGTATAGTTTCTCCCTTCTACTTCTCAAGGCCCTTAAAACATTGCCAGGAATGCCATTGCCACTACCAGTTCATAATCTAAAATCAATGTACAGTTCAACTAAAGGACTTGAGAAACATCACCAAAGTTAATAAGCTTGTTAAAGATAAACAACTAAAACTCAACCCCAAATTCCTCCAACCTCAAAGAAGGGCAACATTTCCATGGTGAGGGAAAAACATGAGGAAATCAAAGCATGTTCATGAGTCCTACACTAGACACTCCCATAGTAACTAAAACTCAAGTCAAATTGAGTCGACCCAATTAACAAAACCACAATCCAATTCCAATCCAAAAGCAACATTAAACCAAATGCAAACTCATTACATCCAAACTTCATGAAGTTCACTAACACCTCCAAACTACACCAAAAAGATCAATTCTTTACAATCCACCACATCATTTCTCTTCCACAAACAAACCCTCAAACCCAAAAACAGCACAGACCCAGTAGCCAAAACCCAAAAACAACAAAAGGGTAAGCAGCATTAGATTACCAAAACGAAATCGTTCTCACAACCAGGCTTCTTTGGAGCTGAAGCATCATCATGCACTATATCCCCAGCTTCTACAGAGCTGTGATTACACCCCAGTAGAATCAAAGCTGAAACAAACACCAACCCACAAAGCCTCTGCAAATCCATGACTCAAGAACCCTTCTGGGTCTTGTTCCTCTGCATCAAAGCTCCAAGCTTTGAGAGAGAAACAGAGAAAAGGTGAAGACTTTGAAGCTTTTGTGATGCTACTGATAACAGGAAAGAGGTTCTACTATTGGAAAAATAAAATAAAAAAGGAAATAAAAACTGAGCCTTCACCTTGGATCTACTATGTGCCTGTTGCAGTGGGGGTGACGTTTTACCTGAAAAACAAAGACGAACCAAACGCTGCGTTTTGGGTTTTAGAATGAAATGAATGATTCAGTTAATGATTGTTGTTGTCAGCCAGATGGGCTTCCGTACGTTCACGCAGTTCAAGACACCGGAACATGCATCTGATTAAGGTTTTGGTCTTTTGCTTAATCATAATTTGTCTTAACAAATACATGAGTTTATAGATAAGAATCCTTCTCTATATTGTGTTTCAGTGTCTATGCATTCAAGTTTAGGAATGATTCACAATATTTCGGTTTTGGCTTAAAGTATGAATAAGATTTTCGGATTTCAATTTCTTTAGCTCATTTAAACCACGATGAAACGTAAAATTTTGATTAATGAGTTCTTTTAGCGTATTTGTTAGATGTGATAGAGTTTCAAATATTTCGATCAATGAGTTATAATGTATTTCTTACATGTAATTCAATAAGTAGCACATAATTAGGACAATAGAGTATTCTAGAAACGAAAATTCTTATATGTGATCCGATGATTTTCAACCATTCAACTATACTATAATTTAAAACGGTCTAATCCAAGTTTCTTAGAAAATGTTAAGAATCATTATCTCATATAAGAATAGAAAGTTTATGTCTGTACTCCTTGTCAACTTCCTTTTCTTCTTCACAGAAATGATAAAACTAAAGGGTTTTTGTTGTTCATAGTTTATAGGTTTTGAATAGAAGTCCTCGACACAGACGTGTCTGGACTGGTCACTGTGTTTGGTTGTTGTTCAAATGCCATGTGCAGCGTCTATAACATAAACTGATATAAAATGTCATTCTACTTAAGTTGAATGTTTCATCCAGCCAAAGGTGTTTCCTTATTTTTCTTTTGTTTTTTTATTTTTTTATCCAATTTTCATGTTAATCTAATCGGAGTTTCATTTCAGTCTTGGTCGACCTTCTTGCACTCCAAAATAAAGAGTAGATCAAGGTTGACGACCATAATTTCGATCCTAGCTGGTCATTAGTGGCAGACAAGCAAGTATGCAAGAGATTTTGCTACACAATCAAATAGTGTTTCCAGAGAATTTCAAGATTCACAGAACAGATCAACAGTTTGACAAAGAAGTAACAGGAATACCAAATCATATCCAAATCTTTAAAAGGAGAATTCACAATCCACTATTCCATTATCTCAGATTCTCGGCAACAAGGATAAACATCTACTTGTCAAGAAGAGTTCTCCTACAGTGAGATTGGGAAAGGAAAGTTTGATTCTAAATATCAAAATGATCAAAGATATAAAGGACAGAAGAAATTGCACTTGATTATTCCTTGCTTTGGAACAACCAAGTACAGACAGCATTCTATAACAAAAGTTTGACTCCTGTCCATTTTCAAAACGTTTTAGTAACTTGTACTACTTACTGAACACATTACCCTCTTCAAGGTTTTCTTTTCGAAATGCTTGGAGTGTACCTTGAGGTTTACTAATAGAACGATTCAGAAAATTGTTGGAAACATAGTCTTCAGGTACAGAATAGCTTCCTCCACCGAACATTTTGGCTCCATCATTCACCCTCAGATCCCTTGTGTTCTTTTCATCTCGAGGAAGATATCTGATACTTGCTTGGCTTGGAAAGGTGACACCAAAATCCATACCTTGATGAGGTGCAACTGGGAACCTAGTTCCAATACTTGAACTAAGGATGCTTTGCCTATTGATATAGCTCACATTTCGGGGCCCTAGTGGAGCAATGCTTCCATTTCTTCCTTGGTGACTCATGCCTGTGAAGTTTCCATAATGAGAATTTACTTTGAGCATTGTGTTTGCGTTCTCATTGTTCATCGCTGATCTGTTTCCAGCAACTGTTGGTTGAATATAATTATATGAGGAATTACCAAGGATATGACCCTGACCATAGGACGTAGTTAACACAGAGGGTGATGTCAAATACATGGAAGAAGCTACCTGACTGGAAACATTGGAAGAAAAACTTGGCCCGTTAGGTACTGTCAACCTCACTCCTCTTTCTATTTCAGATGATGCAACAGGTCTAACATCTCGAACACAATCAACTTGATGTCCGATCCGTGGTTGGCAATTAGTGGATTGGGCTCTATCTTTGCCTTTCAAAGGTCTCTCCAAAGATCTGCAACTGTAACTTTCAGGTCTTATGCCTAATAGATAGTTCATCTGATGCTGCCTCTGGACATTTATTTCTGTGGAACAGGACTGAAAATTTGGCTTGACAAATGAACCAAACTTTTCCGCTGGTATCAAGGCTCTAATGGCTTGGCCATTATCAACTTGTTCTCCAAGTACACTATAGCCATTATCACAACCAGTTGCTTGATTGCTTCTAGCAGTACCATCCAAAGATCCAATGTTATATTTGTCAGCTCTCATGCCGGACTCAAAGTTGCTTCGACATTGCACTTGAACATCCGCTTCTTTAAAGTTCTTCTGATGCTGCGCTTGGATCGTCCCCTTGAAGTTGTTATGATGTCGTGCAAATACATTATCCTCCAAGTTGGTGTCATACGGCACCATAACATCTTTCCGAGAGTTATTTTGATGATGAACCATAATATTTTCTTCAAACTTCCTTTTGTTATTCACTTGTTTGTTCTCTTCAGAGGTGGTGTTCTCAACGTATTCTCCATGTTGCACTTGGAGGTTTTTCCCTCGAAAACTTTCGTCTCTCTGTTCATGCGGTGGAAGAGTATCATCCGCCACCAATTTTTGCATTTCCTGCCTCATCCAATGTAACAATTTTTCTCTTGTCACTCTAAGATCCTCTAATAAGGACTCGCTGAATCTTTTAACCTCATCCATAGCAGCAGGCTCGTAAACACTGGTTTTACTCCTTTTTCTACTGCCTTCTTCATAAGAATCCCTCTCTGTGCCATCATGAATCGAACTTTGTTTTCCACTCCTTTGGGAGAGCACATTTTTGCCTTTCCAAGACCTGGTTCCGACCTCAGTATGAGGATTGCTCTTGACATTCTGCTCAACTCCATGAGTTCCATTTCCTTCATCATTTTCAACCGAAATCAAAGAGGAAACCAGTTTATGCTTCTCGAGGGCCGCCTCACTACTTGATTTAGATTCATCACTTGAAGAATCATCATCATTGTCCTTCCTCCTAAACTCCCACCTCAGGCTCAGATCACCAGCCATGATAGAGCTGGGTGACAACAGATCTGCGTTGCTTGAGGCACACTACTTTACGGCTAACAACACGACCACTCACTACGGCTTATTTCGAGATCAAGTTTGGACATATGGCTATCTAGAAGTTGAAATTTCCTGGCATCTTTCCTTGCTTTAATTTCTCAAACCTGCAGAATGAGAAGCCGATGCAAATTTGAATGAATAGCTGGTATTCAGATAGACTAGTCATCAGAAACATAGCTAAATCAAAATCAACACTCAACAGTACAAACAGCCTCAATATACTCATGAATGAATGAAAGGAAAAAGAAAACTAGCAGAAATGTAGTTACTGGGAGAAATTTTATCCAGAAATGAATATAAAAATAAAAAAATAAAAAACATGGTATGGAGTTAAATTGCTACAAGCCTCCATTCCTACAGAAAGGGCACATTTAATGCAAATGATCAAGAACAGCAATCAGATTAAGAATCACACATCTAACACAAAAGCTACAACAGCCATGGAAGACATGCACAGAAACCTACCTTTCTGATCAATCACTTGCTCAAGAACACTAATCTGGGGATAGTGATCAATAATCAAATTGCAAAAATCACATGCAATAAGTAACTGAGGTGAATTAAACTCCAATAACCATCAGAGAAATGCAACACCAAACCATTAACAAAACACTGATATGCACAATCCAATAGAATCTCCAAAACCCAGAAACATGATCAGAAAAGCTTGAAACTTTGGAATTATATAATGATGAAATCATCAACATTAGTATGAAAGATAACAAAAGACAAACCATGAAGGCATCAGTGGATGAAATGTTGATGAAAGCATGAACTTTCTCTGCTCACCCCAATCCACAACTCCATATGATCAAAAGTACCTTTTGGCCTCAGACTATTGTCACTATATGATATCTCATTCTGGGTCTTTTCAGAAGGAAATCAACAATACCTGTGGGATGTGAGGAATGTTAATATGTGTGTAGGCACTGTTTTTGCTCAGTGAGTTGAGGGAGAGAAGTGAGAGAGGAAGTTATGGTGGTGTTTCCTATTGGGCATTTGATATTTCCTATAAATTCAATTTGGTACAGGAATTAACATTATGGAGGTGGGTAAATGGCTCTGCGTTTGGTAAGTGAATTGTAGTTGATATAGCAATAGGTTAATGATTTTCTGAACCCATATTCATAACCCCAACAATTCTTATCTGTCTCCACCAAACCCCCCTCCTTTTCCTTTCATGATGATGGCAAGCAAAGTTTGCATTACCTATAATTTCTCCTACCTTTGCTTTCAGGACTCTCCTCTTCATATCATGTGTTTTTAATACCCTTTTTGGGCTGTGAAATAACTGGAAATTCTTTTCATCTTTGGTAGGAAAATCCTCCTTTAGGAAGAAAGTAAAAACAAATCTGAGCCAAGTTGACATAAAAGGGAGCGTATCTGATGCTGTACTTTTGAAATTGATTTAGCCATACTAGTATTCACCACAGGTACATGCATTGAGCCAATAACTAATCCAACCCACAGGTACATAGCTAATCCAAAGATTGTAACTTTTACCACGGCAATGTGTATAGGTCGATATCAACTTTTATCCGAATCCGAAAATTATACGACATTTTAACACTATTTTGCTGACTTGTTTGTGATTGACAGATATAGGCAAGCGTTCAATGAAGACATGCTACAGAAATGAGCCATTGCAGCATAATCAGCTTCATGGACCAACCGATTGATCTTCAGTCACCCCAACAACAAAGTTCTCATGAATCATGACCATAAGCACTGGTCCATACTGCTCTTTATACAGAAACACATTATATTTAAACTCACTGGACCAAGTGGAATATAAGTGCCAGGATTTCAGTTACAAGCAGTACAGTCTACAGATACATCTGCCTACCAAAATTGTACCTACAAGGCTATAACCTTTCAAGGGTGAACATTTTCAGCCTTCTCCAAAAGTACACCCCTTCTGAGAGCAAAAGCTCAGTGGCCTGCAAAAAGAGAGAGTTAACCTATAGCATTTGTATTTTAAGAAAATATACATCGCCTAATAAGACTACGTAGTAGAATTCATACCGTTCTTTTATAACCAAGAAGCCACTATCTGGCTGCCTTCACACATATTCTACATCATTTACTCCTACAAACCCAGAATGATACACTTGGTTCACATGTGCTCGTGTGTTTCCAGCAATAATCGCCTAACCGCAACCAATAGCGTGTGTGCATCATGCTCTCTGAAACTTGCCTTTACTCACCTACTCCTTTTGGAAGAAATCAATGACTCTCAGGTAACCTGGGGAAAACAAAGATTAATGAGAATATAGTTCCTGTTAAGAACAGGAGACAAACTGTGCTTCAAAAAATGCAATACAATTAACCTACCTCCATGGGAATTCACTTGTGTCAATTCCAGCTTGGTGAAGCTCATCAACATACTGCAATGCCTCTCGACACTCTTCCCTGTCATCGAAGAACTCTTTTTTGTCACCTTCTATCTGATACGCTTCATGGCCTTTACCGGCAACAACCTGGAGCAAGGCAACATAATCAAAGAAAAATAAAAGGAAGGGTACAGTTTATTACTCATTTACCACAAGCAAAAAATAAAGGAAAATGATTCAGAATCTCCTTTTTCATTATTATTATAGTTGTAGAGTAATCATACTTTGTTCACTGCATTCCTGAATCTTATTTCTTTCTTAAATTGGTTAGATTTGTTAGTCATTTCAACTAACGTACTTTCAGAACTAATGACGAAAACAACTCTGCATCTAAGGAAAGTAAATAAACACAAATAATTAAGAAAACGGTCCGGATTCAACATTAAGAAAAAATAATATAAGATATATTTGAAATGCATTGACAATATAAGATATAGGATTTGAAATGGATAGACGCACATCCACTTGAAATAAAACCCAGAAAAGAAAATTCTTTTTCAAATACATTTAATCCAAATGTTTGTGTTGTTGAAATTTCAAAAGTGTTTAACTTCTTTCCAGTATTAGAGAGAGTGGATATATAATTTGGTGCTTCTTCTATCCTACTTTCTAATGTTTATACATAGATCCCGCACATGGAAGTAGATTGAGGCTTCAAGAACTTACAACCACGTCACCTTCCTCACCCATGGCAACAGCACACCGTACGGCCACTCGTCTTATATCATGCAGGAAAATCCTATGACCATTTGGAAGAGGTGGGTAGTAATCATGCTCGCCATGTTTCAAGTACTCCTGCATTGTCCATCCTATCCCAGACAGCATATCATCCAAGATGTCCACTGATGAAGATGCAAGTGTAAGATTTAGGATATCAAATCTGATCTTACAAGCCTAAATATCATAAACTAGCTTTTTTAAAAGTCATGAACCCACACAGACCATGCCTAAATGTATAGCCACACAAAGCATATGAAAACTGCATCATCTCATATTGTTTGCTTAACATGAATGGTAGCATGCAAAAAAAAAGTTAACATAGTTTTATAATATGAAGTTTGCTGCACATACATGGATCTTCATTCTTTGGATTGTCAGACGTCAGTATTGTCACATCACTTTTATCTGTTGCAATTTTCGCCATCATTGGTCTTTTTCCTCTGTCACTCTCCCCAGGACAACCGATTACTTCACATAGAGCACCAAAGTCGGTCAGCTTAGAGAAAACAAATATTACATTTACAAAAAAAATCTATCTTTTAGATGAGTACTTAGAGGTTGCCAAATTATTGACTATCGCATCAAAATGGGAATTCGAGCTTTAGAACTGAAAATATATAATAAAAAGTTAAGAAGCATACCGGTTATAATTCTCCTTGTACCAAGCTCCCGTACAGAATCCAGTAGCCTAGACAAGGCATCAGGAGTGTGAGCATAATCCACAATCACTCCAAACGCCTGTTCCTCGTCTATCAACTCACACCTCCCTGGAACAGCATCAACCTCTTCAATTCCCCTAACAATGTCTTCTAATGGTGCCCCAACTGCAATCCCAACTGCTACTGCAGCCAGTATATTGTAAATGTTATGCCGTCCAAGCAACCCTGATGATATCTCCAATATACCATTGGGAGTATTGACTAAAACCTGTGTCTCAAACAAGGAAAGTTCAAACTTCAAGGGATAGACATCTGCGTTCTTATTCTCCATGGCAAAGGTCACAACTGGAACATCCGGGTTCCCTTGTGAAATGAAGAACGGTGCATTAGGGTCATCAATGTTGACAATTTTCCTATGCCGTTCTGGATCAACCATCCTTGAAAACAACTTTCCCTTTGCCTCCCTATACTCCTCCTCAGTCACATGAAAATCCAAATGGTCCCTCGTCAAATTTGTGAAAACCGCTATGTCAATATCAACTTCATCACACCTAGACAGAGCTAGCGCATGAGAAGTCGCCTCCATGACAACTGCTTCTGCCCCATTATGGAGCATCTTGGCCATCATATTTTGAACCATAACAGCATCGGGAGTCGTATCAGGCGAGTCCAGCTTGTTATCTCCATGTACATAATATGCAACCGTGCTCAACATCCCTGTCCTCAACCCCATCGCTTCATACATCCCCTTTATCAAATACGCAGACGTAGTCTTCCCATTCGTCCCCGTTATCCCAATCACAGACATATTCTTCGACGGATGCCTATAAAACGACGCAGCCAATGCCGGCAAATCAGCATTGGTATCCTCCACAATGACCAATGCCTTGCACCCCAAACTCTCCTCCATATATATCTCCTTACTAGCTACAACAGCAACAGCTCCCCTCTTAATAGCCTCACTCAAATACAAATGACCATCGGTATTTCTCCCAACACAGCACACAAACAAATCCCCGGCGCTAACCACCCTCGAATCATGCTGAATTCCGGTTATCTCCACCTCTAAATCACCATACACCGAAATCGGCACAACTTTACTTTCATCCAACAGCTCAGCTAAGCTCATTTTAAACTTCGGCTCCACTATTCTAGCTCTAGTTTTACCATAATTATCAAAATCCATATCAAACAAAGAACTCGAAACCGAAACTTGTTCATCCAAATCACTCACATTTGAATCCAATTTCGCTCCTCCTTCCTCCTCCGAATCCTCACTAACAACCCGGAGCCCCTGAAGCGCATCGATCTCCTCCAAGTCCACCACCTCCTCCGCCTCCAGCTCCTCCGCCGCCGCCTCCGCCTTACGGTTCGGCTTCAACAGCCCTTGCTTCACAAACTCCTTCCGCTTCAAGGCAATAGCCTGGTCGATGTCGCCGAACAGGTCGTCGCCGGAGCTAGGTTCAGCTCCGGCGGGACCCTCCGGCGGATCCTCGACGTCGGCGATGGCGGAGAGCATGGTGTTCTGGTGCTTCTTGAAGTCGGCCTCCTGGAGCTTCTGGTGGCGGGAGGCCTGGCGCTGGATTTGCTGGAATTTCGAGACGCCGTGGCCGGAGTCCTCCGGGGCTTCCGGCGGGTCGTCGTCGGAGGGGTCCGGGTAGTACTTGCCGTCCGGGCCGATTGCGTGGAGGGGTTTGAGTGGGCGGGGAGAGAGGGAGGGTCGGAGGGCGGCGAATTGGGGTTTTAGAGAGAGAAAGTGGGGCTGAGGAGAGAGAAAGTGAGGGATTGAGAGGAAGGTGAAGGCCATTAGAGACTGCAGTGAAGAAGTTGCAGAGTGATAGAAAGGTTTAAGATTTTGGAGGGGATAGGGAGGTTTATTGCTGACGTGGCGGGTCAAATTGATTTGGGCCGGTTTTACCCGTTTTAGTTTTGGGTTTTGAATTTTGGGGTTTGAAGATTTGGGCCGGGGGAGTGGGAATTGTTTGGTCACGAGGTTTTTGAATCGAGAGCAATAAGGTTGTCTTACCCGCCAAGAGGCGGCAGCTTCATCAAGGCTGCTGGTTCTTCCGAGTGAGGTGGTGGTGGACTGGTGGTGGTGTGGTGGTTTCGGCTTTCAAGACGGTGAGCGTTGGAGCCTTGGGTGCATTATCTTAATCGGTTTTATCGTGTGGAGTTGGGACTGCTTGGTATCTTTGGTAAAATGTTATTCTCTGGCTAGGACGTACTTCATCAAGGAGTCCCAACTCTTGGAGAAAAATGATAGTTTCATGTTTGGTACAAGTGACATGGAGTAAACGAAAAGGAACCGTATTACTCTATCTTTCGAAAACGGGTAATAGGGTTTACTCTATATTGCTCATATCAAACATGAAAAGTGAAACATTTTTCCTTTCATAATCCTCAAACCGTGTAAACAGACTATAGAAATGGAGAGGTCATGTGTACGGTTAAGCGTTTGATTACTTCTAATCTGACCAGACCAAGCTCCTTCCTCGATGTAGATATTCTAGATACATGAAGTTTCTCCTACCTCTTTCTTTATGTTCATTTTCAAAACAAAAATGTTTGAAACTGTGTGAAAACATTACAATCGCGTAAGTTCTATTCTTGTTATTTTTTAGTATATATGTAACTTCCAAGTTTCCAAAACTTCTCCTCGTGTTTCTTCTCTCAAACAACGACTTTATTTAACTTTGCAATATCATCATATGTATAATTCACCAACGAATATGAATTAGATGTTGATTTTAATTTATTTGTATATTGACCTATATATGTTGCATGACAATAATATAGGGGATCCACTTGGATAAAGACACAATCATATTCTAAGTGCAGGAATAATAGACCAACAACATGCAATAACTGGTAGCTAAATCAGTTTTTCTTCGTTTCTCTTCAAGAAAAACAAAAATTAATGGTATAATGTACTAATCTTTTCGTTTTTACAAAGTAGATAATGTCATTGCAAACGCGTTATATCACCGAAATTAATAAAAATAATTATCATATAACAAGCTTTTATGATGTCGTTTCTAACACAAGTACTCAAAGATGTCGCATATTACAATCACTGATTGTGGATGGTCATATGTCAATTGTCATACATATATATCATCCATATCACCAACAACCCCCTATTATCTAAGATTTGTTACAAGTATACATTTCTAGACAAGCATTGACCATATGCAAGAGTTAGAATATACAAGACTAGGCTATTGTTTCTTATTGTGTGAACAACAATAACAATATTGCTTCATCCGAATTTTGATGCCTCAATTCGTTCTGTTGCCGTCGTCATGTGGTTGTTGGCACACTCCCTAATTTGGCCTAACTCCTAACCCGAAGTTGCCGACGAATTTGATGCTATTGCCAATAGTAGCTAGCTCTATATATTAAACATCAATATTCTCATTATATATGATTCCCAGACTTTTTCTTCTTGATATATATGATCATAATCATAGACCGGATTCTACAAGTATTTTTTGTTATCTGTGTAGGGTGTGTATGTTTATGTATAATAGTATAACAATATATTGTTGTCTGGTTCTCGTGCATATATAGCCAAATGACCAAATCAATAGATTCGATCGATCTACTCAGGTATACAAATAGTTAGATTCATAGTGAAAACCATTGCCACAAGGCCCACAACGGTGAAAACTAGCTAGGCAAACATATTAATATTATGTGTCGTATGTCTAGAGGACAATTATATCGTATTTACGAGGTCGTTTATGATACCTACATGTATCTATCTCATACATACATGTATATATCTCATATCTTTATTTACATGAATTAATGTTATTAGATATGTTATTAGATATGGTACTGAATCATAGAAGGCGATAGAGCTATCTTCAATTGATTGCTTTGATTAGTCATCCCCATATCTTCCATGCATGACCGGTTCTCGTTGGAATGGTAGAGCTATATATTTGTACGTAGAACTGATTGGAGCCATTAGTTTTGATTGAGCCAGAAAGAATGTCTTTCCCTTTGTATTCAAATTTGAGCGGTTCATCGTTGCCTCGCGAATATGAACTTATTAGCCAGTTGATTATGTTCTCAAGTTTGGGACCATCCCAATTTTGTGGTGTGGCAACCCTCGACAGCTTGTTCGCTAGCTCATTTTGAATCCCTCACAGCTGCTGTGAAAATCACAGCTTTGGTTTCAATTAATGGCATGTAGTCTACAAGTTTTATAGGAATAGTAGAGCGAAATGAATCCACGATGGCCGGATTATTTGGAACGCGTACCTCTTACATACTAAATGTCTTAATCGCCATCCGACAAACTTACTTCTTAATTATGAGATCGCGATATCTCTCATTTTTTATTTATTTGATATATACATTTAAAACATTCAAGAATAATATAAAAAGTCAAAGGTATTAGATGAGAGTGTGAATCTCTATATGTAATATCTAGTTCTACTACGTTTTCACATTGTGATTTTGTATTATTTAACATTGATAATATATAATTTGTAAAAATGTCGAGATATATATCTATTTTGACAATTACAAGTATTGTTAAGAGATCAAGTATATCTCTATTTTGCCATGTGTCTATGAATAACATAAAAACTAATGTAGAATAATATCTTGCGCGTTTATTTAACAATTGAAGCCAACAACTATACATACAAGAAAACGATATTTATAAATTGAGTTATAGGCCATAATTTATTTGACAGAGAAATTTATTTACGTGGAGTAAGATGAGCATATATGTGACACTACACATTCAAATATGGAGGTCGATAAAATTTCAAACATTGAGATTTGAGAGCCTTAACTATTTCTGACAACAAAATTGACCGGAAATACGAGTTCTCTCTGAGTTTGTTTATGACAGTGAAGAAGACAATGCCAAGGCAAGTAAGTCCAGCCTGCCAATCCCGAACGCTCACAGTGATGTGAATTCGAGGGCATCGAAATTTGAAAAAAGAAGTAAGACAAAGATTTCAAAAGCTTTCAAGCGTGGAGACAAGTAAATCAAATCTGGGGAAGGGGGGTGCTTCACAATTTCATCAAATTGACAAAGAACTTAATCAGTGTATTTTGTCACCTACGACGACAACACTTCTATAAAATACGGAAATGCACCCTATTTCATGTGAAAAAGAGTTACCATAGAACTAGTCCCAATCCCTGCCCAGAAAATACTGCAGCTTTTCATGTTCTTACATTAACAGTTACAAGTCAGAGCTGGTTTTTTACTACTAGTCATAATGACTGAATTTGGTATTCCACAATCCACATCAAATAAGCGTAATGACGAGAATTACCATCTAACTAAAACATGCAATTGTTCTAAGTGTAGTTCTTACGAGCGTTTTTGCCTCGGAAAAAAAAAGATCTAGCTCAATTTGACAAAATATGTAAATATGTGTTCGTTGAGAATCTTCGACATGGAATTGTAAAATCATGAACTATAATGTATAATGTTTTGTTTTGTGTTCTGTATTGAACATTTTAAACTTATATTTATGTCGGTATAATATACATGATACAATGTAGAAGATACAGCATTACTTATAATAATGGCTGATGAGATTGATCGGTTATAATTTCTGGTGAGACTTTAGAAAGTCTCATTTCAATCAACACCCATTTGGCCATTTCTGATTCATTTACGTTGTTTTTAAATGTGAGGGGTGAATGATTTGGACCTCATGAAAAATACCTCCAATATCTAATTTAATCTCTTCCATTACAATATGGTTTTCCTTTGCCAATTGATGAATTGATCCTTTAATCAATTCTTTCTGGTAGACCAGAAAATCTTATGTTAAAAAAAATCCAAACACGTAACTGACATCTCTCTGTCTTTGGCTTAACGTGAAGAGTGAGAGAAAGGAAGGAGGTGATGGGTCTCTAATGACCGTTTGAGAGAAGTGGGAGAGAAAGCAACTAAACTTATTTTTGCGTCAGTTGAAAGCTTTTCCAGTTTCCTTGTCAATCTTCAATCTTCAATCTTCAATCTTCAATCCTCATCTCATCCTTGGTGTCATCATTTTTTTTTGATGAAAATCCTTGGTGTCATCATTGCCATATTGCAATATTATCAGTCATTTTCACTATAAATCCCAACCCTCCTATCCTCTTCTTCTCCTTTTTCTCATCCCACATTGAATTCTCCGATTAATCCTTCTTCTTCTTCATGACTTTTCAAGCTTTCATTCAACATTAACTTTTCATGTTACAAATTCCAAATTGGGATCGATGGGACTTCAACAAAGTCCTTTAGCTAAAGTTTTAAGCTTTCTCTGCTTTCTGTCCTCTACTCCTCTCCAACCACAAAAGCCTTCCATTTTTCTCTCAAGCATTTAAGCAAGTTCTTCTTCTTGACTCTTCAAGCTCCCCATTTCAACATTAAACTCTTCTGGGTTTCTTCTTATAACTTCAGTTTGATGCTCAACATTTGATCTTGGCTTACTACTTCAACAAGACAACAAGTCATTGAGCTAAAGGTTTAAGCTTTCTGTGTTCTCTCTCCTGTCCAACCAAAAAGCTTCCATTTTTTGTCTCAAGAATTGAGCAGGGTCCTCAAGTTGATTGTTTCAGGTACTTCTCTCTCTCTTTTGTTGTTATGATCTTCCTATGAGATATTTATGCACTTTTCTTTCTGGGTTTTGATGTGTTAATTGTTTGGCAAATTTTCATGTCTAAGAAACTTCATCCAGAAACATACAGAAATGCCTACTTTTGCTAATTATGGTGATTGGTTTAGTTCAGCTGATAATCAAATAGGACTGAGATGGAACAGCAGCTAAAATTTGGGTAACACATAGTTAAGACATTGTGGCTTGACTTTCCTCTTTTTCCTCTTTTGTTCTCTGAAGTTTCATTTATAAGGGAACCAGTTTCTTTCAAGTGCCTCATCTTTCTTGGGAAATGAAATTCATATCCTCCATGGCTTTTCTATCACTCAAATTATGAGTCATGACTTGAGGGGTTATGTTCTATCATAAAAAAAGGCAGCCTCAGTTTTCCTTTTTTCTTCAGTAAACAGATCTTTATTAGGTGTGTTTTGTTGAAGAAAACACATGGTGGGGCATATGGACAAATACAATGCATAAAAAGAGGACAAGCTAAACAAGACAAATTAGTTATACAAAATGTAGACAAGACCCCTCTTCCTCTCAAGTACAGACCCACTTTTTTCTGTTAAACCTACATCATACTCTATTGAGTCTATTCTAACACATCCATAATTGAAAGTTTAATTAGATATTTATAGAAGAATAGAGTCCAGAAATAGATTTCTTTGTGCTTGTATATGTGTTTGGATACTAGAAAGCTTTGTCAAAGAATCTTAAGTGCAATTATGTTCTCTAATCTTACACTCCATGGCAAAGAACAAGTATGCAGCTTTGTATGCTATGAAGTTTCTACTTACTTCTTAGTTTGATGCTGTAATTTTGGTGTTATCTGTTATAGGCAAGCTCTCATAGTTCAGTTATCATGGCAAGGATGACACCACCAAAGAGCCCTATGGTATGTGAGAAGTACCAAACAGGTTGTATGTGGCGTTTATATGGCCTCTTCGACTTTCGCCAAGGTCACTCTGATAAGAAGCTGATTTCAGATAAGAGGCATTCAAACAGATTTGGTAAGAATTTATGAATCATCTTCAACGATGGGAACTGCAAGTCCTTATGAGCTGCTTTTACTTCCCCAGCTACCACATCTGATAAAATGATAAATCATAATCGCTGAAAATACTGAAAAAGATACCATAATGAAACTTATTCGGTTGTTTTATGATCCTCATTATTCATGCATTTTTTATTAAACTGTAACTGGTTCCTATTCAATAGGATCAA
>NC_020495.1:1493881-1506067 GCF_000184155.1 Fragaria vesca subsp. vesca | reverse complement strand
AGAAAATTTCTAAGATGAAGTTGGATTTGCTTACCGATTTGGATGAGAAGAGCCAAAGCATGGATGTAAGTCACACCTAACTCTTTTAATCATGAAATTTGGTGCAAAGTTCAAATACTGCCTAAGCCTCTTCAACAGACTGATGTCTTTCTGATGCATGAGCTTTTAGCAGTTTTATATCTACTTTTTATGCAGGCTTGTTTGTTCTTTAATTCCTTTTACTTTATTTGCCTTTACTATTCTCTAAAGTAATTGACTGCTGGTTACCTGATCAGCTGATTAGCAACTTTAATTGTTCCAGGACAAGATGAAGAACAAAACTCAAACAGTTGATTCTGGTATGGCAAGTAAAAGAAACCACAATGGGGAGAAGTTGTCCACTGAGCTGCAGATGAATGAGAAAATTGACTCGGACGCATTGAAACATATGCAATCCAATTCAAAACTTGTCGGTCCTTTACCTAAGAAGAAAGGAAAGGCTAGCAAAACTAGTCTATCTCAGTCTTTACCGCTTCAGGGTCTGAAAAGTGAAGCTAAGAATGGAAAACCATCTCATTCAGTTTCAGTAGAAAAATCTTTGAACAAGCTTAACGCGGCAGCACTGGCAGAAGAGGTGCATGGCAAAAAGCGAAGAGGATGTGGTTGCAAAAGTACTAATTATGAGATTCCACAAGTACAGAAGAAAGCAGCTGAGGCCATCATAAATCAGAAATTCATTGATGAAAAGTACATCAGGGCAGATGGGGTGAACTACCAGTCTAGACAACTATCAGATGCATTAGAGATTTTGAATTCTAATAAAGAATTATTCATAAAGCTCCTACAGGACCCGAATTCTCTTCTAGCAAAACGTATTGAAGACCTCAGAGAGTCTCAGGCAGTAAAACATCAGATTAAGTCTCCCTCTGACGATGATTCCCATTTTTCAGACAGAATAGTAGTTCTGAAACCGGGTCCAAATAACATGCAAAGTGCTGAAGACAATGTCAATTGTTCCTCTCTGCAATCTTCTTACAGCTTGAGAAATAACCGTCAGAGTGAAATGCCTGCAAATTTTTCTTTTAGTCAGATAAAGAAGAAGTTGAGACATGCTATAGGGGTAAGCAGAAAAGAGCAATACTCTAAGCCAATGGATAATACATTACATAAATCTCCCTTCGAAGGCTCAAAAGAGGAGTGTAAAGGAAAAGGTGTTGAGATCATTAGAAGAAATTCACCTGGTGGAGGAATGATACTATCTCCTCTTGACATCAAGAAAAGAGACAACATAAGCTGGGGGAGAGAATGTGGATCACATATTCAGTGTGAAACTGCATCAACCAGTGGAAGTGATCTTGGGAACTCAAACATTTCGGTTGGTCACCATCCTAGGCGAAAGGAATCTGAAAGTTCTTTGGAGGCTAGGTTGTTGGAATTGTTAAATAATGGAAACAAGGATAGAAGCCATGAAAAGCAGGATCAGAAAACCCTGGAGAGGGTGATATCATTTCCTGAGTACGACTTCTTACCTACACGTAGTCCTGTAGGACTTTCACCCTACAGCAATCACCAACTGTTATATGAGAACAAGTGGAGGCTTCAGAAAGAAAAGATCAGCTGCTCAAGTCCTACAGGTTGGAAGTTAGTAATTTTAGATTTTGCATAATCTTATGTCCTCTTGTGTAGCTAATAATTAGTCATCTGGCTGCATTGCAGAGAATAAACACACCCTGCACCAAGGAGAAACCAATTCTTTAGAAGTACCCTCTGAATCAGAAAGCGCTTGCAGAACTGGTACTATGAAAACTGTCCACCGTGGAGAAACTAATTCTTCGGAAGGTCTAAGAACATCCGATTGCATTGAAAAGTCTATTACCATGGACACTAATGATACCATATACCAAAGAGAAACTGACCCTGCAGAGACAGTGTCTGAACTAAATTGCAAAGACAAGGCTCTTGATTGGAGTACAGATAAAGCAAATATGTTCGAGGAAGATGAATATTTTAAGACCTCCATACAGGTAACTTATTTCAATTGACTTTGTCTCGCAAATTATGTAGAAGGGTTCACTTTTTGCTGCAAGCTCATGTGCTTTTAATTACATTGTTTCGCTACTGATATTAAGCTTGTTCTCGATCAACATTTCAGGAGCAGCCATCTACATCTTCACCTGATGTTTTCCAGTCACCTCCACGAATTGAGAGAGTCGAAGATTCTGCTAGCATCGAAGATAAAGGAGAGCACCCAAGTCCAGTATCTGTACTCGAGCATTTTTTTGTAGATGCCATATCTGAACCTGGTAGGCCTTCATCCAGTACTACCATTTCTTTCTCCTCTTTTGTTCTATTCAATTCTTATAATTGAGTCATGCCAAATATATCTGCAGCTGAAGAGCACCATTCTGCTCCTCTCATGAGGTCCCCCGCGGACCCTGACACTAGTTCCTCTTCTTTGAATGAACATGAATTGATCTCCAAGTATATTCAGGCAGTTCTGCAAGCTGCAAGCTTAGATTGGGATGAAATTTCAATGATGTGCGACTCAACAGACCAACTGCTTGACCCGTTCTTGTTTGACACAGTAAAGCTGCAGGCAAACCAGCTCCATTGTGATTGCATGCTCCTCTTTGACTGTATAGATGAAGTCCTTGTGGATGTATACCGCAGTGATCTACGATATTTCCCTTGGCTGTCATTTATCAAGCCAAATGTTCGACAACTTCCAATTGAGGAAACTGTGATCAGTAAGGTGATGAAGTACGTTGAGTGGCACAACTCACTTCATCCAACACCCCGGACAATGCAGCAGGTTGTTGAGATGGATATGGCACGGTCTGGTACATGGATAGATATTCGGAAGGATGCTGAGGATGTCATTTTTCAGATGGTAGAAGATGTTTTAGAAGAGCTGATAATAGAAACCATAGTTTAGCAGCTGCTGCACTGGACCAAGGGAATTAGTTGAGCATCAGTAAACAACCGGATGTTAAGTTATACTTGAAATGCCTTCGGATTCCTTAAGCAGATCAAGCAAACACAGTTTCACCACAACATGGGGAGATGATCATATCTTTACGGCCAAATGTACATATGATCCCTTTGCAGCTCTGCGGTACACACCCATGAATCATTACAAGGCTCAAGTGTCCTGTATATTGTGTATAGTTTATATATATAATATATTAAGCTTGTTAGAGGTACTAAACTTTTTAGCTTTACAGAAAGATCTTACTGGGGTCAGTTCTATATGTTTGGATAGCTTGAATCTGCTGTGCACTTGTTTCTTGTTGCCCCACAAATCCAATTTACAGTTAAAGAAAAGGAATAATATTACAGGATGAGTAGTTCATGCGTTGATAGTAGTCCAAGTCTACCTTCAAGCATGACAGTTACTTCCATCAAGCAGCTATGTCTAACTGTTTTATAACTTCCATCAATTGACCAACGATTGAGATGGATATCATATAGCAGGGTCTGGTACATGGATAGATATCCTGAAGGATGCTGAGGATGTCGTTTTTCACGGTCTGGTACAATTCATGTGTTTGTTCTCTCCTCTCTCGTTCCAAAATTTCGATGTATTAATATAAAGACACTAGAATAAGGCAGGCATTTTATTAATTCATAAACTTATGATACATTAACATCATCATATACATATAGTATGTTTACATGACTTGGAGATTATCTGGTTTATCTTCACAGTAGTGATCCATGCATGTAAGCTCCCATCTTCAGTTTATCTGTCATGAAGAACACAATTAGTCAAGCACAGAGAGAGAGAGAGAGAGAGAGTCACCATTGAATTAGAGAGACTGGCTTGTGAAGCAGCAGGAGGAGGAGGAGGAGTCACCTTGATGCACTCTTCAAAACATTTGTGGGCACATTCAGAGGCATGAGGTCCGCATCTGTCTACACAATATAATAAACATGCCACCCGTCTGCTGGGTGATGAACTTGCATTTCCGGTGCTGATGAACATAAGCACCATCAATGCCATCAGAAACACACCTGATTTCATCTCCATATTTGATATTTGGAATTGAAGTTTCAGCTCTATATATATAACAAGCCCCAAGTTCAGCTTATATAGTTCAAGAAATGCTAGCCAGCAACATATGAATTCATTTATGATTACAATTATTACCTTAAAAGAAAATTAATTTCATTCTAAATTTTACGATCTCTTATTCATGTTTGACCTTATCAAATACAATTTACCTATAGATACATATTTCGTTGTATCCACATTTATTGAATTTCCAGTACTGATGAATATATAGAATCACCATCAACTCCTCAACTCCATATGTGAAATTTCTTAATATTCAATTGTAATTGAAATCTGAGTTTATATCTTAATTTTCTGGGATATGCACCTTCATGAAACGATTGAAATATGCCTTCACCCACAACAACAATATGAAGCAAAGGGCCCTTGTGTGGCTTTTAGAGGTGTTGCATTCTTCTTTTATGTGTGGCAACCAAACCGACCACCGATTAGGTGGTGCATGTAAAATGAGATCTATGTATAGATATTATCTAAACTCAGCAAATCTCAGTAGAATACTTTCTAATTTTTGAAAAGCGATTTTCTTCCAATTCTTTTCTTTTTGTTTCGTTTTAAAGAGTTAAGATAGATTTCGTCTTTAATCAAGAAATATGAACCGTAAAATGTTTGCTAGTCATTGGTTCATGAATCAAAATACAAAAGATGTTGTTGTCATGCATGCTTCAAAATTACGTCGCTATTTTTCTTATTCTACACCAATGACAAATTATGATAGACAAGATCTGGCTATGTTCAATTCCATGATCCATGTAAATAAGTTACTAAGGGACTTGGAGCTTTGGACTTCAAAAACAAACGTCTGATCTTACAGTAAAAATATTAAGCTATATCGAACACATACATTTAAAATTTTAAATCTTTAATTTTTATTCATGCATAATCTTATTCCGTACATTGGCATCATAAAAATGTCCGATGAACAAGCATACATGGATACTTATATAACTACTGGAAACTTGGACTAGGACTAGGAGCTCTGATGATGCAGTTGGTTTCGCAGTGTTGCATACATTTTGCTATTTTCTTTTCATCTGCAATGAAAACGTAATATTCAGAATACTAAGAAAAACGAAACGATATATAGAGATTAGAGAGTTTAGGAAAACATATATACCATCGTGATATTTGTGACAATAATGTGAGCAACCAGATTTGCAATGGTGATGATGACGGAGATGACCCTCAGTTTGCACCGGCGGGCACTTAACGAGACATTGTTGGACGCAAGATATAACAGGTGGTCTAGGGCAAGTAGTTTTTAGGCATTGCTCAAGACCCTCAGGACAATCGGCCATTGCAGATCCAGTGATCAGCAGAATCATCATCACCACCAAAGAGACACCTTTCAACTCCATTTCTAGCTTTGATGAAACCACTGTTACACCTTGGATGAACAAACCAAGACTAGCACGCATTTTATAGGCCTCATTGTGCAACCATTTAAGCTAGGTGCATGAATTGTGATCTAGAAACGTCTTATTCATAACACAAAAAATCAAGCGTTGTTAATTGGGTAGTGATGGGGGACTTAATTAGGCAAAAGATTTGTGAGTTAGATCGTATGAGTCATATCATATAAGGAAATAAAAATATTTAATTCTAATTCCATATAATACGCAGATATTTTGCCAAATCATAACATTGCATTACCTCATTTTACCTAAACTCATTTTATAGATCGACAAAATGCTAGAAACATATATATGAATTGATTTATGATTCTAATATATATATATATATACCTTTATTACCTTAAAACACAATTGATTTCATTCTCTATTTGCCCCTATTCATGTTTGACCTTATCAAATGCTATTTTTACAAATATGAAGAAAAATCTCGGTTCTTGTACATTCTCACGATTTTATTACCATTCTACTTCCTTTTTGTTTTGTCATATATCCTGATTAATTCCTGTTTTATATATCCAAAGTTTTTCAACAATATTTTTTGTTTCCTATGGTGGCATTGCTCTGGTCTCGTTGCCTTTAGTAAACACTACAAAACAGTTCATGTAATCTGATAAATAGCCAGTCAGAAATACCGTGATAGATATTATATATCATAACTGTAAAATCTCGAGCACATATCATAACTGATTATGTAATTGCCCTAATAAGTGATAAGCGACTTTCCTCTATATTTTCTTTTCTTTTTTAATTTTTACTGTAATGCTGGACGAAGTTTGGAAGATTTCAACCTGGGATCATCTGCTTACTTTGATTTCACCTAACGAACATGACAATTGTCAAGTACAACTAGATAAATTTTGATGAAAAAAGAAATTTGTACGTGGTGGTTATCTGAAAAATCTCCCACTACTTTTAACTTCTCTCCAGGTTATGCTAGTGTCATCTAAGATTGATAAGCTGTGTCATGAGCTTAGTTTTCGACTATTTGTAGAGTATGAACTTAAAATGTGTTTGAACTTGTGAAACAACAGAATACGGAATGTTACTCTGTCCAAAAATATACTGTTGTCATTTTTGGACTATGAAAATTCTTTAAAATATAAATAGAAATTTCAGTATTTCTTCTGAGTATAGCACATTCTAAAATCATACTTTACCGATTGGTTTGACATGATTTGGTACAATGGGAGGTGCCGATGGTTTAACAAACAAAAAATTTGTGTGCCAAGGGCCTTTTGTCAATCTTAATTTCGATCTAGATTTGGCGGATGTCTCATTTGTTTGGTTTTTCTTTCTTATTGTTTCTTAATCTGACATTGCCGTTCACTTTCATAATTCCATATTATTACCATTATTCTGTAACATTACAAAGGCTTTATACTTCAGTGCACTTTCTGTGCCATGAGCCTAAGACATGACCATGGACAGCCCAGATTAATCAATACAATTACTACTGATGACTACTAGACTTAAGAGCTTCAATGTTGCAGATTTTGTGTGTACAGCGATCCATGCAACTTCTCATCTTCAATTTATCTGCCATCAGACACAGAATTAGTCTATACCAGTTTATTGAGAGAGAGAGAGAGAGAGACGTGATCGACGTACCATTGCTATATTTGAGACACTGGGCTGACAAACAACCAAGTTTGCAGTAATACTGTTGATGTTGATGCCCTATAGGAATCTGAGCTTGGTTAGGGCATTGTCGTATGCATCTATAGAAACATATGTCGTTGTATCCACATTTATAAGCGCATAACTGGATACATTTCTCATCTGTTGCTTTTCCAGAACTGATGAATAGAATCACCATCATCAGCACCACACAGAGACTCCTCAACTCCATCTTTGATTTTTCTTAATATTTGATAGTAGTTAAAATGAGTTATATCTCTCTGGATATACCTAGCTTCATGGCACGATTGAAATTAGATAGTTTGGTGGTGCGTGTAAAATGAGATTTGGTAGATAATATCTTAACTCATAAAATCTCAGTATGATACTTCTTAATTATTGCAAAGTGATTTTCAACCAATTCTCTTCTTTTTGTTTCCATTTTTAAGAGTTAAGATAGATTTCGTATGAATCCAGAAATCTGAACTACAAAATGCCAGGTTTCCTAGCTAGCTAGCTAGTTAAGTGTATAGGTTGTCATGCATCAAAATTAAGTCGCTATTTTTTCCGTTCTACACCAATGACACATTATAATAGACAAGATTTGGCTATGTTATCAGTTTATTGAACATTGTGATGTAAATAAATTAGTCAAGGACTTGGAGTTTTGGAATTCATAAACAAACGTCTCTAATCTTATAGTAACAACATTAAGTTAAATCAAGCAGGTAGTTTAAACATTCCAGGCCTTAATTTTATTCAAGCATAATCTTATTCCGTACATTGACATCATAGAAATGTCCCATGAACAACGCCTACATGGGTACATATATAACTACTCGAAACTAGGACTAGGACTAGGACTAGGAGATTTGATGTTGCAGCGTGTTTCGCAGTGATGCACACATTTTCCCATTTTCTTTTTATCTGCAATGAGAAAGTAACATTCAGAACACTGTTACGATATCATATAGAGATTAGAGAGTGAAGGAAAATATACCATCGCGATATTTTTGACAGTGATGTAAGCAACCAATGCAATATTGGTGATGATGGTGATGGCCCTTAGACGTTTCATCTACCACCAGCTCCGGCGGGCACTGACTGCGACAATTTTTGACGCATATTGGGTTAGGGCAACCCTTAAGGCAGTGGCAACTCTTAAGGCAGTTCCCAACACAATCATCAGCGGCCATTGCAGTTCCAGTGATTAGCAGAATCATCACCACCACCAAAGAGACACATTTGAACTCCATTTCTGAAATTCCTATAAAACAAATTAACCCTTTTGTTTTGATGAAACCACTGAAACACTCTACAGTGAACCTTGAATGACCAAACCAAGACTCTATCACTCATTTTATAGGTCACATTGTGCAAACATTTAAGCTAGGTGCATGAACTGTGATCTAGCTAGAAACGTCTTATTCATAACAAAGGAAATCAAGCGGTGTAAATTGGGCAATTATGTGTGTAAGTAAGGAAATAAAAATATTTAATTCTAATTTCACGTAATATATGCATATTTCTTGCCAAATCATAATATCGAATAACCTAAATTTGAAGGGGTGAATCAATGACATTAATGAATTTTATCAGGTAATGAAAACAAATGTTATGTATTAATAGCCATTAATTATGTATTGATTTACTTTAGTTTAATTATCATTTTTCAACGATATTTTTTGTTTCCTCTGGTGGCATATATTGCTCAGTTCTGGTTGCCTTTAGTAAACTACAAAACAGTTCAAAGTTTCAAAATACTGCTCTAATGATAACTTTATTTACTTTGTCACAACAGTGACATAATGAAAAGATCAGTTGACATGTAACACGATTACATATCCTAATATCCAATAATGTAGCTTTCCTTTTATGTTGTTGCCGGAAGGTGAACATGACAACACTTAGCTTAATCATACCATTAGGAGGTTGCGACCATTTGACCAAGCAAAAAACACGCCTCCTACCTAAAGCAGATAAGACACACGAGGTGCATAGACCGGGACCAAGCCCATAGCATCCTACCAAAAGAATGTAGGTTATTGTCGGCATAAAAGAGTAATTAGCTAGCAATAAAACGCAAAATAGTGGAAAATAAACATAAAAATAGAAAAAGTCTTGGGCCCAGTAAACCCAAGCCCAGACCCAAAGCTTATTGACCCCGGGCCCAATTAACAGAACACATCAGACCTTGTGCCACCCTCCAGCCACTGCTTCAGGCACCGTCGCACCACCACCACTAGCACCTTTACCCACCCTCTGTCGGCCAACGCATCCCTTCCTCATCCCATTAGACCCAAAATTAACATCCAAATCGGGTCGGCACCAACCGATCCGATCTAGTGCCTTTCGACGAAACCGTCCCCCAACCACCACCCTCAGATGATCTTCGGTCTTGGCATACGACCAAAAGCGTCGCCTAGGGTTTTGGGCAGTCTCTCTCGCTCTCAACCAGTTAGATAGTTTTAAATCTAGATTTGGTAGATATTATCATAACTCATTAAATAATACTTCCTAATTATTGCAAAGTGATTTTCAACCAATTCTTTTCTTTTTGTTTCCCTTTTGAAGAGTTAAGATAGATTTCGTCTTGAATCCAAAAATCAGAACTACAATTTTTTCTATTCTACACCAATGACAAATTATAAGAGACAAGATTTGGCTATGTGATCATTAGATTGAATATTGTGATGTAAATAATTGAAGTAATAAACTGTTGAGGGACCTTTTTTTCTTTTTTTTTAGAATCAAATTGTTAAGGGACTTGGAGTTTTGGATTTCAGAGTCTCTAATCTTATAGTAACAACATTAAGCTATATCAAAGACGTACGATAAAAATTTCAGATCTTATTTTTATTCAAGTATGATCATATTTCATACATTAACATCATAAAAATGTCCCATGAACAAACCTACATGGGTACATATATAACTACTCGAAACTAGGACTAGGACTAGGACTGAGATCACTAGGACTAGAAATAGGACCAAGACTAGGACTAGGAGCTTTGATGTTGCAGTGTGTTTCGCAGTGATGGATACATTTTCCCATTTTCTTCTTATCTGCAATGAAAAAGTAACATTCAGATCGAATACTAATAAAAATGAGACAATATAGAGAGATTAGAGAGTGAACGAAATTCAGAAAAATATACCATCGCGATATTTTTCACAGTGATGTAAGCAACCAATGCAATATTGGTGATGACGGTTATGGCCTTTAGAATTTTCATCTACCACCAGCTCCGACGGGCACCGAATGCGACAAACTTCGGAGCATGATATTTCTATTGCGATATTGCATACTTTAGTAAGGCAGTTCAGCAAACAATCATCGGCGGCCATTGCAGTTCCGGTGATCAGCAGGATCATCATCACCACCAAAGAGACACGTTTGAACTCCATTTCTGAAATTTCTATTATGAACAAATGAACTCTTTTGTTTTGATGAAACTACTACTATATGTTTCTGCAGTACACCTTGAATGAACAAACCAAGACTCTAGCATGCAATTTATAGGTCTCATTGTGCAACCGTTTAGCTAGGGGCATGAATTGTGATCTAGAAACGTCTTATTCATAACACAAAAAATCAAGCGTTGTAAATTGGGCAGTGATGGTGGAGTTAATCAGGCCTAAAATCTGTGGCATTAATATATAATCTTATGTTTCATGTCATGTAAGTAAAAATATTTGAGAGAGAGAGAGAGAGAGAGAGAGGGGTACCATTGATATATTTGAGACACTGGCTTGAAGAGCAGCCAAGTTCGCAGTAGTAATGAGAATCCAGAGGTGCCTGAGGTTGTTTCAGGCAATCTTGTATGCATTGCAAGAAGCATAAATCTTCTCCTTTTGGGCATTTATCAGCGCAATCAAATTTACATTTCTTCGCATCCGCATTTGGATTGAATGCTTCGTATCAGCATTTGCAGCATGGATGAGTATAATCACAATCATCATTGCCACAGATCTGTGAACTCTATAATCACAATCTCTAGAGAAGCTCTTGAACTCGATCTTAATTTGGTCGAACTTCGTTAAAATCTAGTAGTAAATATGTTTCAGCTTCTGAAGCTTTGCTGAGAATACTACGTACACTTCTCAGATACACTTGACCAAATCAGGGACCCAAGAACACACCTTCTATAGTTGACATTATCATTGATCATAGGTATGTAAAATCAGATATATATGGACATATTATCACAACTCAGAGAATCCGAGTACTATAAATCTGATTATGTAATTACCCTAATTAGTGAAAAGCGACTTTCCTCTAGATTTTTCTTTTCTTTGAATCTCTAGTGTAATGGTGGACGAATGTTGTCATAACTCGGAAGATTCCAACCTGTATCAAACGTTTGCTGGTCATTGGCTGCTTATGTCATATAAATCCAACGAGGATCATCTGCTTATTACTTTGATCTCACACATGTCATGATCGAGCTTGATTAGTATTCGACTATTCGTACAGTATTAACTAAAATATGTTTGAACTTGTGAATACCGAACGTTATTTTGTCCAAAAATATACTTCTATCACTTTTCAACTATGTATTTTAAAAAATTAAATAAAAAATACAAATAGTTAGAGATTTCGGTACTTCGTCGAGTATAGCACATTCTAAAATCATACATTACCAATGATTTGCAATTGGCACATTGGGTGGCACCGATAGTTTAACACAATTACAATAAAATTGTATGCCAAGGGTAAGATCGATCTTAATTCGGATCAAGATTTGGCGGATGTAATATGTCTTGTTTTTCTTTCTTATTTTTTCTTAATCTTACGCTCCCGTTCGCCCTCATACTGTAATTCCACATATATTATTACCATTATTCTGTCGCGTTACAAAAGCTTTATACTTCAGTTCACTTTATGCGTGCCATGAGCCTATGACATGGCCATGGACATCCCAGATTAATCGATACATTTACTACTGATGAGTACTTGAAGTAAGAGCATCAATGTTGCAGATTTTGTGCGTACAGCGATCCATGCAACTCCTCATCTTCAATTGATCTGCTATCAAATACAAAATTATGTTTACCAGTTAATCGAGAGAGAGAGAGAGAGAGAGAGAGAGAGAGAGAGAG
>NC_020495.1:1449998-1493639 GCF_000184155.1 Fragaria vesca subsp. vesca | reverse complement strand
GAGAGAGAGAGGTGATCGTTGTACCATTGCTATACTTAAGACACAGGGATGACGAGCAACCAAGTTTGCAGTAGTACTGGGGATGATGATGCCCTACAGGAATCTGAGCTTGTAATTGGTTTGGGCATTGTCGTATGCATCTATAGAAACATATGTCGTTATATCCACATTTATAAGCGCATAACTGGATACATTTCTCATCTGTTGCATTTCCAGAACTGATGAATAGAACCACACAGAGACTCCTCAACTCCATCTTTGAACTTTCTTGATATATATTTGATTGTATGAAAATTTGAGTTTATATGGGATATAAACCTTCATGACACGATTGAAATTAAATAGTTAGGTTGTGCATGTAAATGAGATTTGGTAGATATTATCATAACTCATTAAATCTCAGTATAATAATTCCTAATTATTGCAAAGCAATTATCAACCAATTCTTTTATTTTTATTTCCCTTTTGAAGAGTTAAGATAGATTTCGTCATGAATCCAAAAATCAAAACTACAAAAGACCAAATTTGCTAGTACTTAAAGATGTTATTGTAGGTTATTGTCATGCATCAAAACTACGTTGCTATTTTTTCTATTCTATACCAATAACAAATTATAAGAGACAAGATTTGGCTATGTGACCATTTGATTGAACATATATTGTGATGTAAATAAAGTAATAAACTGTTAAGGGACTTCAGAAACAACTCTATTGTTAAAGTAACAACATTAAGCTCAATCAAGCGCGTACGTTAAAAATTGTAGGCCCTAATTTTATTCAAGCATAATCTTATTCCGTTCATTGACATTGTAAAAATGTCCCATGAACAAGACTACATGGGTACATATATAACTACTGGAAACTAGGACTCAAATCATCACTAGGACTCAAACTAGGACTCAGATAACTAGGACTAAGATTAGGACTCAGATCATCACTAGGACTCATACTAGGACTCAGATCATTAGGACTAGGACTCAGACTAGGATTAAGACTAGGACTAGGACTAGGAGCTTTGATGTTGCAGTGTGTTTCACAGTGATGGATACATTTTCTCATTTTCTTCTCTTTCTTCTTATCTGCAATGAAAAAGTAACATTCAGATCGAATACTAATAAAAATGAAACGATATAGAGATTAGAGAGTGGATAAAAATATACCATCGCGATATTTTTCACAGTGATGTAAGCAACCAATGCAATATTGGTGATGACGGTTATGGCCCTTAGAAGTTTCATCTACCACCAGCTCCGGCGGGCACCGACTGCGACAATTTTCGACGCATGCTCTTGATATTGGGTTAGGGCAACCCTTAAGGCAGTGGCAATCCTTAAGGCAGTTCCCAACACAATCATCTACGGCCATTGCGGTTCCAGTGATTAGCAGAATCATCATCACCACCAAAGAGACACCTTTCAACTCCATTTCTAAAATTTCTATAAGAACAAGTGAACTCTTTTGTTTTGATGAAACTACTACTTTATGTTTCTGCAGTACACCTTGAATGAACAAACCAAGACTCTAGCATGCATTTTATAGGTCTCTTTGTGCAACCGTTTAAGCTAGGGGCATGAATTGTGATCTAGAAACGTCTTATTCATAACACAGATAATCAAGCGTTGTGAATTGGGCATTGATCGGGGATTCAATGAGGCGTAAGATTAATTAATTTGTAACATCAATGTTTGTAAATAAAAATATTAATTCCAATTTCACATAACATATGCATATATATTGCTTGCCAAATCATAATATTGCACCTATTAATTGACCTATTATCCTTTTAGATTTTAAGGTGAATCAATGATTAATGAATTTTATTAGGTAATGAAAACAAATAGTATGTATTATTAGCAGCCATTAAGTTAAAATTTTATATGCGAAACTTGGGAAGCATTTGTAGAGTTTCTGGCAGATCAGTTCGAGTTCAAGATGATAAAAGAACACTATGAACTCACTTCTGGGAATAGTGAGTGGCATTTTGACCCAAACGCTTGAGCTCTGGACTGGTCGTGAAGTCATCTGGTCTAGACTCTAGAGGAAGGAACTAATTTTTCCGATAGCAAAAGAACATGGTCAGATTTGTATAGTTCTTTCAGGTGATGGATTTGAACTTCAAAGTGTGAAACATGCTTCCATTATTTTGTTAGTCATGTCGATCATGGACCTATGTGTTGCTTTCATATGTACGTCTAGTGTTGGGGTCTAATTCAGACCACAAATGTCTGGAAATCTACGTACCTTGTGCAACCATTTCTCGTCTCTACTTCTTATATGGGGTGGGGGTCTTTGAACAAAACCACATACATGCCACAAATGTACGTCTTGAGGTTTCAGGAAAAGAAAACATCTTTCGAGCATAAGTATTTCCAGCATAAAAAGTGATTATAGGTCCTAAATATCTAAAGAATGTGAAAAGGAACACCAAGGACATGCGCTAGTTCTTGCCTATATATGTTATTTGGCCAACATGATTTTCCAACAGAAGGCTATGTTTTTCTCTTTTGAGATCACAACGAAGCACAATCATACTTGGATTTTTGTTTTCTGGTCAGTACTATCACACTAGAGTTAACCTTCTGATGATCATTTAGGCGTGAGGGTCATATATATTTAGCATGTTTTCTCGAAAACTTTCTTGAGTCTGTTATGGACCGCTTAGTTACTCATTGAGTTAGATTTCTGAAAAGAAGAAATATGATAGTTTTTTGTAGACAGTAGAGTATATGCAGATATTCATACTTATATATTATGAGACTAGGAAGGTAAATCCAGTCAGTAAACTGAAATTTTTCCTAAATCTAAACACTCTCCAGCTACTGCAGCAGCGGCCACCATTATCAAAGCTTAGAGCCTCACTTTCACTGGAAAGTATTTCCACCTTTGTTTGACAAGCCATGTGATTAAAGCCCTTTGGCACAGAATGATTTGTATATATACCTATACTATGATTTCATAGTAAATTTGATTGGTTACCTGCTGAACTTTATATAGCTCTAACTTTTTGTATTCTGTTTGTTACTTGTCAGCCTTATGCTATTTTATCACAACACCAAAGTTTTACCTCTTTGTTTCTTTTTGACTATCTAAATGATACCAATGTTACTTTTTTGGGAATAAAGAGAAATATCTGTCCTGCATTTCCTCAAACTGATTGCTTGGATCCAATGTCAGTAGTGTGATTGTGAGATCACAAACCAATTTGCAGAAAAATGCAGGTATCTATAATTCCCACCTAACTGTTTTGGACCTCAATTTATGAAGTTGCAGAATCCCTTTATGAAGGATAACACACACATTATTGGAGCATGGCCTCCACCACCAGGAAGAGTGTGTGTATTAAATGACACCAGACATTATATTGGACATTTCTCTTTTTGTAACTGTAAATATAATTTCAGACCAGTTATTTTTCATACCCCAAATACGCAACCCAGTTGGATTTTATGTCTTAGTTGTTATTTTCACTACATGTAAGAAACCGTGCTTGCTTCAGTGAAAGGGTGAAACCTTGTTTCTTTCATGTATTATTGGTTCTGTTATAGTTCTTCTTGATTTGACAGATATCTTACTGAAAATAAAATACTCTATCGTATGCTCAAAGTCAAAAGTCGGATTTGTTAGGTACAGAATCATATTTCATAAACTTGGAACAAAATGATGACATTGACAGGAAGTTTAGTTCCTGTTACTAGACTAGTGATACTACCTGCAGCAGGAAAAAAGACCCTCAAAGACTCGTGTTTCTTACACTGACAATCTAAAGATCCTTTAAACAATTGTACATGAGAAATCAAATAACCCTCTATGGCATCACTAGAAAATGAGCTTCAACATTTCCTGGCAATTCTCTGAAGTGCTTGCTCTATCGTTCCAGCTGATGCAATATTCGACCCCTTAAGCTGCACAATAAGAAGAAACTGAAGGTAAATAACTGGTAGTACTATACTACGCAACAAATTTTCTTAAAGCACTAAAGAAATAAGTTCATGCTGAGCATGTAACTATGAGTGCCTACCCTTGATTGAATAGTCAGAGAGAGAATCCCATCTGTGGTGGATGATTGAACTGAGTGAGTATCCAAGTGAAGACTGCTTGTGACATCCATGATTTCCAGCAACACTCCCTCCCTCCAAGGAAACCTCATCTCAATTAGAGCATCCTTGTTGTTCATACTCACCTTTACATTATCACTCAAACTGCTCTTTGATGCATCATAGTTGATTTCCGGTTCTGTTTCATCAATGTCACAGGCCTTCCTCTTGTAAACTATTGGTTTCTTCCCATTACTCATCTTGTTGTTGCAACAACTGTCAGATGTTTTCTCAGTATTGTCTTGGGCTCTCCTCTTTATTGTTGCCTCTATATCTGTCGACTCCTGGGACGTTTCCAACTCTTCAACCCTTTTCTCAAGATCTTTCAAATACTCTATTGCATCATCCAGTATGGATACTTTGTCATCCTGTGCAAACAAAGTGGAAGAACAAATTATTTTGCAGTTGATAATGTCTGAAAGCAAATATCAGATTTTGCAGTTTTACCTACCTTTTGAATTGAAGGAACCAGAGATTTTAAAATGGAAAACCTTTCATTTAGTTTTTCCCTTCGCTTCCTCTCACATAATACATGGTTCATAAGACTTTCACCAGCTTCTGGTCTCCAAACTCCATCTCGATCACCATTATCTTCTGGGGAATCAAGAACACAAACTACATGCACCTTAGGAACTTCAAACAAAATCTTCTTCAACAAGTATTGAGGGCTTCCAACTCGTTGTTTTCGGCATTTAACAGATCCTCCTTTCTTCCAACTCACAAAGCTGGATTCCTGATGACCATTTTGAAAGTGTGGCCCCAAAATCAATTGGTGTGAGCTCTTCAAAAGGGAAGAAAGGACACTCTGGTAATGCAAGTCATTGCTTTCAGGTGCCAAAGAGATCTGTTTTGTGGAATTGCACTCTTTATGGTCTTGCGGAAAGTGATTGGAGACAGACTTTTCACCCTTAAGACCAGAGAGAACCTTCTCAGGATATGCCAATGTTTGAGAAATGCAGTCACTCGATTCCATGGAATGATGTACGTAGTTACTCAACTCATCATCCATATACTGCCAGCTGTGCACTTGAGAAGCAACCATGAATGAATCTTCAGCTGGTTGATTTGGCCCAAACCCATCTGAACTGTTATCGAGTGAAGTTGCATCTATTTCTTCACATCTCGCAGTAGGAATGTATTTGGTGTCTATAACATCCTGATCAAGCGCAGAGCTGGCAAGATCATTTTCATTTCTATAGCTTCCTGCATTGAGATTGATCTTGTTCAAACATAGAGGGTATGGAATCTCCAAGAATGATGTTCTAACGTGTTGAATGAGACCAGGGTCCTCCAAAACCTTCAAAACAACGTGCGAAATAAATACATTGGCACGATATGACCTTCCAATTGAACATATTGAATTAATATTTCAAAACATAGAGTACCTACCGGCTCAGTCACACCCAGCTCTATCACGCCTCCCAAAAAAGGAAAGCATACCACAGTCTGGAAAGCAAATTATTAGAAAGCACGGTAAGCTTTAAGGGATAAAACTATGTACACTGAATCACTGATCCCTCCCACTTTGAAAAATTAAACTTGCATGAGATTGAATAAAGATGAAATTTAATGTGGATGAGTTGGTAGTAATACCTGAATGGACGCGCTCTGAGGTCGACGTTAGTCACAAATCCAGGCAAGGAAAGAAGACCAGAGATAACAGAACCAAAATTCAGTCAAGGCAAGGATAACGATACAAACCAGATGTCATTCAATGATACTTATATGAACCAAGAAGCAGTGAAGCTACCTTTGCTAGTAGAGAGCGACTAAACACTTTACTATCTGCATAATGAGCATTGCATAGCCAGATTGGTTGGCCATTCGCTAACGTTCTTCCTGGCAACCTGAAGAAGTTTTGGGAAAGAAATAATTAATGATGTTATGAGAAGACATGAATGTAGAAGGAACTTGGGGGTTATTAACTTATTATGTCCTATCGACAATACACCTGCATCATATCTATGCAAATAGAAAATGTCCTTGTTTCATGCTTAAATTTCTTAAGTACTAATACTTATAGTTAAATAGCAACAGTACAGAATACTGCAATTGATGTTATGGTTGATCAACTGATATAAGAATTGTGAGGAAAGAAATTACCCTTGGCCAATGTTGAAGACGAAAGACATGCAAACCAAGTAATACCACTCAGTATCAGCAAGATCTTCAGGAGATAATGCTGCTGAAGGCCTTCTAGCTTGTGGACTTGCTTCACCAGCTGAGAGAGACTCATAAAGCTCTCTCAAGTGTTCACTCCTCTGCAAACCCATTTGATCAGCATCGAGTTCTATGGCTTGAACTGTTTTTCTTGTCTTGATATCTCCATTGTAGTACCCATCACCCCACTCCAAAACCCTGTAATGTCAAATATGCAAACAAGGACAATGCCATCAGATACTAGAAGAACTACATGATCAAACAGTTAAAAAGTATTACTTCTTTCTTCAACATTTTTTAACGTATTAGTCCAAATACAAGACCAACATTAGTCTCAATTTCCAAATTTCCAAACTCACTGCTGCAAATGCAGAAGCAAAGAAGATGACCAAAACTACCCTTTAAAACCCAACACGTGCCTGAATCCAGATGACCTCCCATAATAGAAATTCTGGGAATCTCAAGCGGTCGAATTTGCAGAAAATTAAGAAAAATTAAGGACCACCACACAGACAACAATGCCTTTTGGCAACAACTTCCGCACAAAGATTTTGTCCTTATTCTTTTCTTAATACCAAGATTCACAGTTTATGAAAAATTCAATAAACCCAAACAGAGCAAAAAAATGAAAGTATGAATACCCTGGTTGTCTTGGTGAAATGGACCAGAAGATTGCATAGCTCCATTGGATACTTCTCACAGCAATAGCAAGCTGCTTTCTCAGATTATCTGGCACTCTCTCCTGGTTCTGGGGCCTAGAACCCATTTCCAAGCATAAAACTTTGACTTTTCAAACTTGAAACAGGGAGCTTTAAACTGAATCAGAACAGATGCAGATAAACTCTTCCTTGATTCTTCATTTCTGGGCAGCAGATTCAAATCTTGGTTTCTAGTCTTTAACAAAAGAATTCTACTAAAGAAACCTATAAAGTACTACTTGCTTTTCAGCTCAAGTTCACAGTACTTGGTGTCTTTAGCAATAACCCAGATGGTTTTTGGCTCAGAACTGGAACCAAGTACCAGAATGGCCTTCTTAGTGAAGCAGAGTCTTCAACAATCAAGATAGCAATTAACTTCTATAAGGAATTTGGTGATTTGGAGAAGAAAGAGAAGCAGCTAATGCCTATAACTCAAAACCCAACTGGACCAGTAGAAAAGGAATACACTAAAATAACAAGAAGAAGGAAAAGAAACAATATGTTAGTTTCAATCTAATAAATGAGCTACTTGAATTTCTGCTCCAGAAAGCTAATCTGTTACAAAACCCAAGAAGGATAAGCACTGAGCTCTTTAATGGTGGGAGCCTAGTTTACAACATTCATACATAAAAGTAATAAAACACAAGTGCAAGAAAGCCAATGAAAGATCTGGGTTTTGTCAAAAATTTGAACAACAACTTGGGCCCAACAAGAACCAATCACTTAACTTTCCCAAACTGGGTTGTGTTTCTCTTCACCTCTCAAAGGAAACCAGCACAGAATCACAAACTTGTGAAAGTGACTATTAAACACAAAACAGGATTGATTCCACTGCACTGAGTTTGGAAACTTGCCAAAGCTTTCACTGCATTGATGCTTTCAATGGATTGTTTGATCAATCCAAGCAAGCACAGTGTAGTACGGATGAGTCACAGAAATTCTAGTCAAATTTTATATGAATTTAATCTCCAAGCTGCATGGAAATGCAGAGAGAAACTCAGAAAAGTGAAGAGGAGGAAGAGGAGAAGAGACAGAGACGTGGTTCAGTGACAATTGGTCACATGAAGGACAGGACGCTCAAGAAGGCAAGCAGTGGCTGCTGATCTCAGTCGTCCGTATGTGCTTTTAATGGTGTGGCACTGGGATGAAGAAATATTAATAAACAAGAAAACAAGGCTAATTATTGTCCTCCATTCATGTTTGTATTTTCTTTCTGCTTACTTATTCCTTCTTATTCTTTTTTTTCTTTTTGGAGAGGGGTAGGGGGTGGACAAGTAAGTCTTTTTGCTAAGTCCGCACCGGTTTTGTAAATGGGAACAGCTTAACAGTAAAGTAGGACTTGGGATTTTTTATCCTAATTTCATGTTAGGATGAACATTTTGAGACAAGACTTGATCATGTAGCAGTCTGATGATTAATTTGGGTGCAAATTAACTGTTAAGGATGCAAGTGCTAATA
Organism: Fragaria vesca subsp. vesca; assembly: GCF_000184155.1. Classification (NCBI taxonomy): domain Eukaryota; kingdom Viridiplantae; phylum Streptophyta; class Magnoliopsida; order Rosales; family Rosaceae; genus Fragaria; species Fragaria vesca. The sequence continues at coordinate 1,485,230 of NC_020495.1, read as the reverse complement.
TTGATCTTGATTAAATCTACAAAATAGTTGTGACTAACGTTTATGGTAGCCTAATGATGTCGGAACATAGAATCATACTTGATTTAAGATTTCTTGCGCTTTATTTATAGATAATAGGATTGAAAGGGTTGTCAAGTTCTTCGCTTACGTAGACGTTTAAGCATTATGACATGTCACTACTTGTGTGGGAGATATTATATAACCGGCATGCCAAAATGTAGTCTAACGGTTCCTATTAAATGTATGGTCTGTCATCTATGAATATGTGACCCGACGATGAGAGTATACATTCTTTCATAACAACGCCTAAGTTAAGTGATGAAACAATGTATACTGTCTATAGTCACATATATAGTCACATATACCACATATCTTGCTCCTTCCCGATTGAGAGAAGGACCAAGGGTGTTCGATATCATGGATAGGGGTAGCCACATGAGAGTGAGAGGGTTCAAATGACCTCTCTCACTTTTTTCATACAACCCATGAGAGGTTGATACAATCACTATTTTCATGCTTATATCACATAATTAGTATAAAGTTTGACGCTTAAACTAATTAATATTATATGTTATTTTACAATCTGAAAAAATAACTCAAAATATGAACAATCATCGTAGATATTTTATATATTTTTTATTCAAGTTAGTAAGGGTTGAGCGATACAAGCTACTCGAATGTAGACGATGTAAGAAATACTAAACTTTGACCCTTCTAATTTATTTTTTTAGTTACGTCACTGTGGATACTACTTGGGATTGATCATTGATAAGGTAATTGGCAACTTAAGAAATGAAGCAATCATCTAACTCTTCTACTAAATTCTTTTAGGAACCCAATAATCCAAAGAACCTATGTGGCAAATCAAACTCAACTATATATATAACGGAAGGAAAACATCCATGGCCATGGGAATGATGAATGATGAATGATTCGGAATTAACCATCTCTCTCCTTAATGCACGTGCTCCATTAGAGGAGTGCCGGAAGCAGATCCAGTGTAGCAAGGAATAAATCGAGGTTTTGGGTGAAACTTGTTTCCAAATCTGCCCTTGGATTTAAGCATGTGACGCACATTTCTTGAGCCGGCTAAGTTCATCAGCTTGGCTCATCTCAAAACTCAATAAATTTCTAAATTCTAAAAAAATCAAATTAAACTGCTTATTTATTACAGGTTATTTCTAATTTTCGCTTTCATGAAAATGATAAATATGAGTATGAATCAACTGAAGAAAAATCTTGAAATCGTATTCATTGTTGTTACATGCATTCATCATCGAATATGTCAGCTCATTTCGTTTACAACTTTACTGTATAATAATATGTATGTATTTGAAACAAAAAAAATATTTGTATCACTTACAAAACCAGTTTAAATTCGCAACTTATAACTAGTATCTTAACTTTGAAGTTGTACTAAGTAATGTGTATATCAATGGTTGAAAGTACGTACATAATTCTATAATAATGTGCGTATATATTCTAATTACCTAATACAATTGCATCTATCGATCTATTTAAAAGGAAAATAATTAAATATTTCGCTTAATTTAATTTAACAATGAATTGGTTCTTTCTCCAAACATGCATGCTGCACACATATCTGACATCCCATCATTTTCCTGGACAAGCATCATTGCAGTATCTACAACCCAGGTTTCTTTTTCTTCCCCCTAATGGTTGTATCTATGTAAACAGCTTGTATATAACCATCGCAATAAAGTTTTAAGAAATATTCATAGAGCTAAGCTCACACTGGCGAAAACAAAATTAAACCCCAGCAACATGATAATGAACCATTGCAAGTCCAATCTATCAGATTCTATTCTATTTCTTTTCTCTTTTCCATGGCTGTATATTCCTCCATATATATATATATATATATATGACGTATGTCAGAAACAAAAACAATAAAAAACAATCTATTTCTTTCCTCTTTTCCATGGCTTTCTGCAGCTTTGTTTCTCCTACGTACGTAATGGGTAATACATGAAAACGTACAGTGAGATACGAACTCATCGATCTGAATATGAATCATTGCGTATATTCTACGAATCGAGCTACTGTGCATGAATATATATCTGATCTGATAAGCTAGGATTTGATTAATGCATAAGTATTGATGACCCTGAGATGTCCCATCGACTTGTTATCACAGTACTGTGAGTCTGATGCTCTTTGTTTTTCAGGCTGTGCCATCTTGTCTATGTTTTTGAGTGTTTCTTTTCTGACTCCATGGCTCAACATCGATACGATTTTCCTTTCATGCACCCAATAATCATCATCAGCAGCAATAGTAAATATCCCTCAAAAAGAAAAACCTAGCTAGAACATGTATTTACAAAACAAAAAGAAAGAAAGGAAAACAAAAGCGAGCTAGCTAGCATGCCCAGTTACTAATTTATGCACCTTAATTAGTTATTTATTCTTTATTTTGAAATTGTTCTGCGTTTCAATATTGATTCAAAATCTTTTCACTGATCGATCACATGTCAATGACTGGATCAATTAGGTTAAAAACTTAGAATAATATAATTAACATCCACACATATTGTATATATTACTGGTTTTGGTCATCGATTAACATAATAATTTTTAAAATAATATCATTCCAAACAACATGTTCTTTGTTTAACTCGTATTCAAATGATGTATTAGCTCGGTCCTGATGTTACTTGTTTGAGTTTACTCATAATTAAACCTGTTGCCAATATAGAATAATGTTATAATGTTGAAGTATAGTCTCTGACGAATAACTTTCATCTTTGTTACAGAACTTTATCAGAATTTTATCATATAGTCTATCGTATTGTCAAACATGTAATGTATAATACTTAAAAACTTTCAAACAATATTATACGTGATAGATCTTGTTGTTCTTTACCAATAGTATTTGTTGGTAAATGGATTAATCTAGTTTATGCTTCAAATCCTCAACTACTTTCTTGACCCTGTCAAGAAAAACACCAGCATAAGCCATAAGATCCATATATTGATTTTATCAGTTATCTTCTCAGGATGTGGATTGGTTATTATATGCTAGTTCTATCAAATATTCAAGTTCCAATATGTTTGGTCTGAAATGATTTCATTCATGTTTGGTACGTCATGCTTATGCTCACTAACATCACACATAATCAGTAAGAACATCTCCAACAACTTCTTATTTTTTTTATTTTTTCAATTTTAGAAAAGATTTTAGGTGTTTTGCTCTAACAGATTCTTTAAAATTTTCTCCAAAATAAGAAATGTGAACAGAGAGAAACTCAAATTCCTCATATTTGTAGCAAATTCTATAATTTTATAGAAGAATTTGAGAAATGATCATGAAATCTCTAAAATGAGGAATATATTAGATCGTTGAAGAAGAAAAATTGTTTGAGGTATTAATTTTTGTTTTCCCATTATAAAAAAATTTCGGAGAAGCTGTTAGAGATACTCTAATTAGTAATATAAACATAGCCACTTAGCAGAGAAACTTATAAAGAGCAGGACTGCAGCAAACATATATATGTTACAAGCTAGAGTAAGAATTTAGATAGAGAAAACGAAAGGGCTTGCTAATCCAAATCACCAGATGATTTCAGACCTAATTAAGCAATGCATCATTCAGTGGCACACGATGAGAATAGAACAGGATGACTACTATACTGGTGATTAACCATGTGACATGTTTTTTACTCCTCCTAGGGTTTTGAGCAGTCTGCTTGATCCACATGTTTGCGCAAATCAATGGGAAATGTGTCAAGCTGGCAGTCCTGTGAAGGTGGAATTTGGACCCTTTGTCCAGGGTTGAGATCGACCTCAAGAATCTAACATCATTTGTACACACTGGCGGAGCCCGAAAATACGGAAGAGGAGGGGGCTAATATAGAGAAAGTTATAAAGCTAAGGTTTTGAGGGTTTTAAGGTGTCATGACACATTTTGGTCTGTATTTAGCTCCGTCAGTGTTTGTACAAGTAAAAAATGAGAATCGCATGCGAAATGAGAGAGTTAGATTCCGTTAACTAGAAGAAATACATATACAATAAAAATATATATTTGGTATCAAGGATCAACGATGAAATCTTTAATGATATTTTGTTAGGGTTCAACATATCATTGCCATCTTAGTCAAAAATCAAAATACATAATCATAGCTTGAATTTTGACACGTTCGACGCATATCTAGTTTACCATCATTTGCATTTGATATCGTGTTAATATTGATCCTACCGCAGTTAACCTATCAAAGTTCAGTGAGCATATAGTCAAAACTCGACCAAAATTATTTACCAAAAGAATTTTGGAGGCTATACCTTTCAAAAATAAAGAGAGCTCATCATGGCTCAGCAGCCACCCAACAACATTAGCCGACTCGTGAAAAATCAGTCAAATCATCATAAAAGGAAAAAGGCCAAGGAGCAAATGAGGAATAATAATATTGTGGACCCGCGACCCAGTGAAAATCTATTTGGGTTTATGGGGTAGTTAGCTACCTAACAGTCAAGCCATTCCCCGACGGCGGCTGACGAGTCCTTTTCAGTATCGGAGATTTGGAGATCAGCCTGGCCGTGTTTCTGCTGACGTGTTCCGGTTCAGGCCGAAGTCTTCGTTGGCCTCATCGTTATTTGGCTCCGTTATCGGTTGGGATTTTCCCGTTTACCGACATTTTTGACATTTTTGTCAAATTCGTTACTGTGTGCTTCTTGAAAAAGATTCATATTCATTCAACTCATATAAATCACTTAATATTATCCGTTGGGATTTCCCCGCTCACCGACATTTTTGACATTTTTGTCAAATTCGTTATTGTGTACTTCCTTAAAAAGATTTATATTCATTCAACTATTGTAAATCACTTAATAGATACATCTCATTGTCCTGAAACTATAAACTTCGGGTTGGTTTATTACTATGCCAAAATAGTTGATTCAAATGACTTGAATACTATTACAAGAAAAAATGTCATCACAATGCACGATGAGAAGTAAACATATTGGCATGGAGCTTTAGAATTTGGGGACCCTTATATATTGGCTGTACTATTGCAGAAATTGATAGTGTTCTGATGCTGCCAAAGAGTGATTTGAAATAGGCCAATTACCAATAGCACATTATTGTAATATTGTCACCTATTGAACAGTTTGATTGTGAACCTGGATTTTGTTTTGTTCGACATACTTGTCAATGTAAGTTGTTGAATACTTTCGACCTTTGCTCATCAATTTCGCTAAATACAATCAATGCAAGCTTTAGGTTTTCAGTACGTGGTTTTGGATTATTCTAACTGAGAGAGACGTATTAAACTGTGTTTGTGTTCCACGATTATTTTCTGTCTAGAATTCATCTGCGTGATTAATCTATTCACATGATTTAACATTCCAACTAACGAAGATCACACACACGTATATATAGAATATATATAGTTCTTCTAATATCTGCCTATTTGTTGGTTAATACACACAAATAATTCGTTGCCATGAGTCAACGTTAAAATGAATCTTAGGTTTTGTGGATCCGAAGGCTTCAGTTTTGAAGTAGGTAATTTCAGTTTTGTGGATCCGAAGGCTTCAGTTTTGAAGTGGTCTCGATCGTTCTGCAACCCGAGCTATTTTCTCTTAAGACATATATCACTGTTTCTATATAACCACTCAAAATACGGACCTTTTTATTATACATATGTGTGTAACATACATCAAACCGTGAGCCGTTCGATCGTCTTAAATTTTGAATTGTTAAATAATCGGACGGCTCACGACTTAATGTATACCATACAAATGTGTATAACAGCTGAACCCATCCTAATACTTGCATTAGATCCTTTATCATCTGTAACAAAGCCACTGTAGAGCACAAGTACCCACCTCAGGTGATCAGTTTAGAGTTGTACGGTATTACGGTATAGCTGACCATCGTGCAGTTAACAGTCCCGGTTTTTGTTTTGTTTTGTGTTGCAGAAGTCCTGGTTTTTGGAACAAAAGGATTTGGTTTCAGAGTTCATACTCGACACATATTCCTGTCCATTTAGCCTGGCTTGAGGTTATGTCGTCATCACGTACTGTCGGCATAATACAGAATCCTTCCTATACAAGATAGCAATAGCTAGATACATGGATGGTATGTGTACACTCACACTGACTCGTGACATTTCAATCACTCTGGACCCTAACAAGCAGCAAGTGTGATACATGATGATGATGAATTGATGATGCTATACCAGATGTAGTTACAGTCGTAATTACCTGGGCTAGGCAACGGCGTCATGGGCAGAGGTTGAAATACTAACTAGCTAGATTTACATTAGTCGATCAGCTAGTAATATTGCAGAACAAGAACGACTACATCCTTCATCCTTCTGTCAACCACTGAACGAGTATATTTGCTATGTTCTAAACTACATCTCACTCATACTGCAGCTTGAATTGATCATCTAGTTAGTCTTACTTGTAAGTTCATAAAACTTGTCAACTTTCTCTCATCAGCACAAAAACTAAGGACAAACAGAAACAGCTAAGTTACAAAGAGTAAACAAAAGAAGAATCAATTGGCCGACTACGTTCAAACATTATGTATTTACCCCACTAGTGGAAAAAGGGAAGTTCCATATTGTAGTTCCCCTTAGGACATTATAGTTAATAACAGTACAGCAACCAAAGTTCTAGGCAATCAAGGGTAACTGCAACTTTGGAAATATATTCCAAGCAGCTCACAATATACACAAAAATAGCTGTTTGCCACATAAACAACCCCCAAATGCTCTCAACATTCTACACTTACAAGATTGTCCACTGATTGCACTAATTTGGATAACTAGTTCATGAGTGCTCAAGATGTTTCATGAAAATCCAAACATGACCTGATAATGACTATAATTTCCAAGAAACAATCACAAATTAGCAAATATGTTGGACGAAAAGATCACACATCCATAATTGAGATAGTAGCAGGTTGAGCAGATCGGCATCATGGAAGGCGGAGGAGCTTGTTAACTCCGGAGTCTAGAGCATCAACATTTCTTCTCAAGATTTTTCTGGAAGAATGTGGATTAAGGAATCCAGAAACAACAATACCAACATTACAATACAAAAGCATTCTATAACCTAGAGGTATAGCATTCCAGTGGATTCCAAACCCATATTTGTGTTTGCATCCAGGGGTTGGTATTTGGTAACCAACTTTTATCAACTACCAGCAGTTTCTAATCCAATGAGCATACATCTAAACAGAGAAGGATCCATGTATAAGCTAAAGAATTAGCAAGATGGAAGGCCAAAGCATAAGCACACTCATTGATGCAGGAGCATCCAGAAAGTCCTAAATTAGGATATTATCATTTTTTATGTTTTATTATTTTCCTAAATCTTATAGATTCCTATTTTTATTAGGGTTTGCTATTACCTATATATCTAGGGTTTTGGAGTCTTGTAAGTCACCTTTGTTATTTTGAATAAAATTATACATAGAGTTTCTTTGGGACGTTCTGCCCTAGAACTCAATATATCGTTCCTATTTTAATCCTACAGCAAGTATTTCTCTGCTATTGCTTGTTTTCGTTGAGAACTTCCACTCTCAAGTATTTTTACCCCTGATCTAGCCGCAAGACAGAAACTTTCAGTTTCTGCCCTGCATCACTTACAGGTATACAAAGAAAAAAAAACATTAAGGATACAGCTGTAAAGCTAGATTCTCAACGCCCTTCATTTCTTCATTCAATCTGCCAAAAAACAAATACATCTGTTAGATTAATAACACTAAACTACCCTCCCATCTTCCAACATAAACCTAAGACTGCCACCCAATATGTACTGATACTTAATTTCACACAGGCATCCTTTCATCAGTAAATGGAGTCACCACGTTCGCTCAAGAAAGTTCAAAGCTTTCTTAAGAAAGTGCGTCGTGGCCAGTCATCACAAGGATGTCCGTCCACAATGTTACCGGCAAACAGAGTTTTGACAACTTTTACACAACTAACACATACAAAATGCAAAACTTCACAGATGCCATACATCCATTAACAATCAGATATATACCAACACGACATGAACACTACTTGAAAAAATACAGAAACATTGTCGTAGATTCAATTCCGGCAATGCATCAACCATCACATTTCAAAACAAAGTATAACTCTTTCGAAAACCGCAATTAGCACACAAATTTCCAAGCGATATTCTCATCTCCATATCTATTAAATCACAGAAAAAAAGATGATCAGAGCAATCGAAACTACCTGAGACATGAATTTATGTACCGATTCCCCTTCGTGGCGGCATCAAGCACTGCAAATTCAACAATCCAATCAGTCAGCAAAATCAAGCTCAAAACTCATGATAAATAAATGACGAAATCTCCAACCACTCACCGGATTCTTGAAGCCGGCCGGCGGCGTCGCTAAAGCAACTCATGTGATCGACCGAGTTGCTAGTAACCTTCACACAATTCACATCACAGAAATTCAAAATCTGACAGCGATTCAAATCCGAAGCAGATAAAAAATTGAAATCAAAGCAGCGGAGACGAACCTCGGAGAGAGCGAGGCGGAGGGAGGAGAACAGGGAGGTGAAGCTTCCGGCGATGGCGACGGAGTCTCTCTCGACGACTTCGAGAGCTCGGAACAGCTCGGTCTGGTTCAGCGGCGGGTTTGAGTCGGAGCCGTCGGAGTGTGTACGATCGAGTGCGGTATCGGGACACGTGGACGGTGGGTTTGAGTCGGAGCCGTTGGAGTGCGTAGGATCGAGTGCGGTATCGGGACACGTGGACGGCGGGTCTGAGTCGGAGCCGTCGGAGTGCGTAGGATCGAGTGAGGTATCGGGACACGTGGACGGTGGATTTAGGTTCGGGTCGGAGATTGAGGTTTCGGAGGTCACCGGATGCGGCGGCTGAGTTTGTTCTCCTCCGTCTTCCTCCATCGTTTTCCTTCCCGCGGTTCTATGTGTTTTATGTTAAAATCGGTAATATAAACCCAACTGATCGATCAATGTTATTACACTGTGAAAATAAGTAAAATTGGATCACAGGCAGCAACTGGCCTATTAGCTCAGCTGGTTAGAGCGTCGTGCTAATAACGCGAAGGTCGCAGGTTCGAGACCTGCATGGGCCATTTGTTTTTCTATTTTACAATCAAGAGAAAGATTTCGACCATTGTGGAAATTTCGACCGTTTAAAAAATAGATATTTTGATAGAAATATCAAAATTAATAAAATTACGAAAATATTGTCAAATTTATTGATACGATATATATAAGAATTTACATGTATTAACTATATGTGCATATCAGCTGAGTTTTTTTTAAGAGTTATTATTATTCTTTGCCAACCCAGGTTTGAATCTCCACGCGGAAGAGATTATGTTTGTCCAAAACTTTCACCTTTAGGCTGAGTTGAAGACAAATTTAGGCCGAGTTGAAGATAAACTATCGGCAATTTTTTGCAAATTTCGATAATTTCTCGAAATATCGTGATTTATCGAAGATTTCTGACAAAATCTCATGAAATGCTAGGAAACTTTCGGATATGCAAAAAAACGATAATTTTGGCGAAATATCGCCAAATTTATCGGTTTTGCAATCCTTGTTTACAATGACATTTTCTTCTTTTTGCTTTGTAGGTCATTTGGTTTCGTTCAAGCAGCAGTGAAAGAGATCGAGTGGTAAAGTAAAATTATTGTTTCATTCCAATTATAGGCATAACTTGAACCAAACACACCTCAAAACATAACGTGCACGCGTTAGCTACCAATAGTGAACATAGACTGATGAATTCAAATAATTCTCCGAGGAACATCAACTGAGGGTGGCCGGGGACAGTGGAGGCGGAGGAGAATGAAGAGTGGCCCGGGATGGTGGAGGCGGAGGAGAATGAATTTGAGCTTCTTTATCGCAGTAACCTTTGAGTACATCAGTCTCTTGTGTGGTAAACCCCAGCGTGCCAAGCAAGGCAGGCCAACACTGATGCTCTATCGTCCGAATGGCTTCACAGCAGCTATGCCCCAAGTAAACCTCACCATTGAAGAAAAACAAGATAACCTCACCGCTGCACGCATGGATTTGAAGCAAAGCGTCCCAACAGTTTGATGATTCTTCATCGAGATTCAACCTGCTTGCAAGGTTCCGGGGGTTCGAGCCTATTTGCGGGTTGTTCATCAAAGGACGAGAGCTGCTGGCCATGTATGGAATGGACACGGCCAATAGAGCTATGAGGAAGAAGAGCTTGGAAGTGGAAGCCATAGTCTTTATTTCCAAGTAGTGATCGAGTGAGAGAGAGATGGGTGGAGAAACAAGCTGAAGCAAGAGCTTATATAGAGGGAGGAGGCATTTGGTGTTCCATGAAACGTTATGTGCTAGGGTTAGTGAAGAGGCTCGTAGAGAATTTGACGATAATGAATTTGATGATAATGAATCATAAGTAGTGGCAATTGATTAACAATTAGTACATAATAATGACTTACTTCTAACGATTAAGGCTTGTATGATACAACGTTGGAATCATATATACTCTAGTACAGTAGTACTACTCAAAAATTCAAAATCATGAACAAGAGCGGTTCTACTTTTCTGCATCACGAATATGCAAAATTGGAACTGTAGAATTACTAGGGTTTTCTTAGTTCAGAGCCCCTTCAACAGATTCTTGGACTAAAGAATTTGGCAATGACACACAATTTGATTCTCAAGACGAGAAATGTTCGGAAGATACAAAGAATTGAACATCACATATTTTACTATGATTTTCTTTATTCACCATACAAAATGGCCAGAGTTGGAAACTTTCTCTTTGGAAGAAAAGGAGCAGAGTTTGATATATGTGAAATTACGTTAGCAGGTCAATTGTTCACTATATGGAATGAAATCAATTTAAAAACACCAGGATGTCAATATTCTTATCTCTGAGTATAATTTTGCTACAATGTCAATAAACCCTGAACAACAGAAGCTCCAAGATGAGCACAAAGGAAGAATCCCCTATGGGGTCTATTCACCCCATATTTGCGAGAAAGTAGGGGCAAAGGTGAGGAGTCCTAGCTCCATTACTGTCATCACCTGGTGACTCTATAGTTCTGCAAACCAAAAAGGAAACCAGGGTTTAGTTTTCCTCCAAACAACCTGATATCCAGGCAACTTTATGTACCAAGCACATGATATTTTGTACAAAGATAAAACCATATCGTACCTTTACACTTTGTAAGAGCTGTTTGGCAGCTTTGTCATTCTTGAAATGGGATCGTACAGGCTGTATACAGGGAAAACAAAGTAAGCCCTAGCAGAAATAAACAAGAACACTTGTGCAAATTGGGTTTAGGACTTTCACACTTGTGCACACAGACACAGCAGGTCAAGTATATATGTAACAGGGTCAAGTATATATGTAACAGCAAAAGATCTTGATCCTTCAAATGAGGGCATAAACATTTAAACTAAGGAGACTCGGATTTTGTTTCTTATTGTAGCAAGAAGGATCCTATATCATAAATAGTTTCTTCAGAGTGTTGGATGGGAACACCAACAATAATTGCCATTCAGGAGAAAGAAAAAATTGAACGCACATGACATGAACATATGAACTTACCTCCAGTATCCTATTCAATGCTTTTGCCAAAGACGGTTTGAGGTCGCCAGGATGCACCTCACCCTTTGCATAAGCAGCACTCAAAACTTCAAACTTTGTGAAAGTTCTGCGTAGGAGAAATAGAATGTGGCACAAAAAGAACAAGTGTTACCGATGTTCCAGGACTATGAAAGATGAATCAAGACAACAACACTAGGTTTTAATAAATGGCACTCTCAGTAGAATGTGAGGGAGATCAGATTAGGTAGGAGAACTTCAACCAGCATAGAACTGATTAGAGTTTGTGACTTACGTATTTCCACCATTCTTCTCGCTGCGCTCTACTGTAAACTCATCAAACCAAGGGAAAATGAGGTACTGTACGTACTCCAAACAGGGATTGCCTTCAACCGTTCCTGGAGGACAGTAAGCCTTCTTTATCTTTGTGTTCACTTCCGCCTAGGATCAGTCACAACATCACAAATTGAATTATTAAAACTAATCAATTTTAATTGCATAAAATATAACTACCAAGATTTAAACTTAAAATATTTTCACTTCCATTTCATCGGCAACTAGTAGAGGTTCATCTACTCTAACTTGCCTAAACACACAAGTTTATAACCACTAGTACCAACCCACCTCTTCATCTTCCATAAATATCGAGGAGGATAGATCACTTTTCGACATTTTATCCTGTCCTTGCTGTAAACCGGGTAGCATATCTGCAAATCATCATATGAACAAAATGAACAAAAACCATTTCAATACTCTCATAAAAGATTAGCAATGCAATAGGTGTAAATAGAATTAGGAAGTTACGGTGTGACAAAATAATAGGCTTGTTTTTCTTCTTGATGTCGTCACAGTACTCTCGTGCGAGCATATTCACTTTACGTTGATCCATTCCCAGTTGACAGATGTCAGCCTATTTAAGGAAAAACATAAAACATATGATCACCTGTTAGTTAAATTTCAATATAGATATGTTTCTCTTCTTTTTATGTTAGTTAAATCTCAATGTTTTTCTTTTTATGTTATACAAAACATCTGTTAACTGATGAACATCATTTGATGCTAAGACCGGAAATCAGAGTATTTAAATAAAAGGAAGATCAGAAAAATAACAGAATATAATGTATCATATTTAGTCTCCAGGCAGCACGAACATGAAATGATAACATCCTGTGGTGGTTGTGGCATCCCACAAAACACGGAGATCTCAACATATCTCATCAAAACTAAATGTCTTCTTTTTAGTTTTACTATTATGTTTTGTAAAGTGAGTGCACGAACTGAAGTAGCACATACTGAAATATCATCCAATAAGTGGATCTAACATAAGCTTTATACCCTAAAACTAGCATGATTTCTACCTAATCGATGCAATATTTAGAAAATGATGAAGCCAAACCTACATTCACTCTTCAACACAGAGCAATGTCGGAAAAAAAAATCAATATAAATTCAAAAGTTTAAGGTAAGCACCTGCAGGAAGAAAATATCTGCGCATTGCATACATGGGTAGAGGATCTGGGCAGCAGTCAACTCATCTTGATCCGATCGGCCCATAATTTGACTACACCTGAACATCAGAAACACAAGCCATTAATATCGCAACTCACCAAATCCAATACAACATAAATCATACATTCTAATCTTCTAGGTACCTGATAATCCTCGGAAGCTTGTTTTTCCTGGCAATGTCCATCACACGCGGCCAGTACTCATGCGCCCTCTCATTGATCTCCTTCGAAGACCACAAGAACTCAACTTTCCCATCGTCCAGATTCATCCCCACAGACCTCCATATCTCAATGAAGTACTTCCCCACAGTCTCAATCTTCTTCAAATCTCCCCCCATCTTATTGTTCAGCTGCGCAAACCAATCCGCAATCCATATCTTCACTCTACAGCCACAGGAAGTCATCTTGTTCACATTAATCGCCTTCAAAACTCCCTGCACAAAGCCACATTCTCATAAACACACACTCGTTTCGCAATTTCACAATTTCGAATCCATTAACAAATTAAACTATCAATTCGCAAACTAAAACCTCTCCGGAGCTCGATTACCTGAGCGATATGCATCCTACCGGAAGGTTCGAATCCGTCGTAGCAGATCGGCTCGGCCTTGTTCGCCAGCAACTTCTTGAGCTCCTCGTCTTGGACACACTCCTCCGCGATACTCCTCAAGATATCGTACTTCTCAACCAAGCTCAGCCTTCACCGTAAACACAGTTTCGAAGTCAGTTCAAATTAGCAAGAGCAAATGCAGAAGAGGAAGAGAGAAAGCGGCGGAGACTTACGGGACGGATGGAGTAGCGGACGAGCTAGAGGGCTGAGATTCGGCGGCGACCGACGGCGGTTTGACCTCGTCGGAGATCGACATGGATTTGACTTCGTCGGCGGCGAGTTGCTCTGGTGCTTCGGTCGCCATTAGAGAGAATCCAAAACAGGATGTGAAGGCTTTCCAAGCGCGTAAAAAGAGCATTATATATGAGGGTTTCTAGGGTTATGCGCAATCGGACGACGCCGTTTACTTTATTACGTCAAGATGCTCTATCCATGATGAATTTGTATAGATTTGGCCTATACTGCTTGGGCCTATTGGGCCTGCCAATGTACCAAAAATTATACACATCCGATATAGAACGAGAAAGAGATTCATTCCGCAACAATTCCAAGGGTTTGACTTACAAAATATGAATGAACGTAATTAGAGAGACGATTGGAGGGCTTCGATCATTTCCTCTTCTACGCTCAAGTCAGGGTTCATTAAGTAAGCACATGAGGAGGGAAGAATGGGAAATAGTCTCCTACATGATTGTGAGGTGCGGAGCTCTTGGGCGCAGCTTGGCGACAGTCGAAGACAGGTGCATTCGTCTAGGGACATGTATTTGTGTGTTCACGTGTATGGTCCGAAGGTGCGCATCCACACATGGATGTGAAACACGTGTGCCTGAGCGTAAGTGGCACGTTCAGCAATGGTTCTATTGCTGAGTTTTCTAGTAGTTAGTTTGTTTAATCTTTCTTGTATCAATCGGTGGAAATCTATGAGAGAATGTTGATGACGCGGTAGTGCCAAGGATGGAACATTGTATTTGATCAAATAAGACGATGTGAGTATTGAAGATTAGAGTACTGAAATTGACCAACTAAAATGACGAGACTATAGTCAAATTTCGAATAATTCGAACAAAATTTATCATCAATAATAAACCAATAATCTGAGCAAACTATCAAAATTATGAGTTATTACAAATCAAACTACCTTATGAGTTAAATATAACTAAAACACGATCAGATTGACACTCCGTTTCAACGTCACCCTAGTCTTCTTCACAAGACTGTTACAACGACCATGAGTCAAGAATTAAATTCCAAAAGACTATGAAAAGGAAGAACCATTGCCCTCGTCATGCGCTGAGCTACTGACGTCACAGCCTGTCTCCCTCCACGCGCTGGCACGGACGCGTGAGGTCAGACGGTTTCTCCCCCATTTTAAAACTAACAAAAAGAGTCCACACTGTATTGGTTGGCCGGAGAGGCCTAAATTTGGAATTATCAAAATTCAAAATCCGAAAGGCAAAACAACAAAGACAAAAATAACAAGGCGGGAACTACACTCCGAAACCAGCGGAAGGACCCCAATCCGTAAATACCTAAAACTTCAAGCCCCTATTTGCAAAACCAAAATAACAAAAGAAAACCAAAACCCACTCCCTAAATTCCCAACTAACATCAAATCTTTCCTCCTCACTCTCCCTATTTTCGAACCCTCACAGATTTTCGGACAAAAAAAAAAACCGAAACTCCATCCAAAAATTTAATTTAAATATTTAATCTTGGTTGTTGATATTTTTGGTTAAAAAAACAGATCGGTGCTGAAAATTCCGGCATTTGGTTATCTTCTCCGGCATTTATAACCTCCGGAGGAATTTCGATTCCTCCGGCCAACCAACTCCGAACCGCGCTGCGTCTGTGATAGGTGTGCTGATTCAGGTTCGTAATTCTTCTTCGCCGCATTTTGCTGATAAAGTTAGGGTTTATGTTCGCCGATCTGGTTGCGGATTTGCTTTTCTACGTTTCGGTGTTTTTGAATTGGCAATGCAGCTTGGAATTGTTTGAGATAGGAAAATTTCGGAGGATTTGAGCTGCTAGGTTTGGATTTTGTGTTGATTTAATTTAGGTCTGTGAAGATTGAGGCTCGGAGGTTAGGTAAGGTGAGAAATAGAGAGTAGAGAATTGTATGAAGTTTTTGAGTTTGGTAGAAATGTAGAAAAGTGTGAGTTGTTGTTAGATTAAGTGTATTTGAAGAAAAGGATATGAGATTTGCTTTCGCTCTTTTTGTATTTTATTTTAATTTACGAAGCTAAGAGTCGATTCTGAGGTGGAGTTGAATCCGATTGCAGTGAGATTTAGCTGAAATGTGTTTATAAATGGTAATGAAGTAATGTTGCCGAGGACGAGAATGAAATGAGTAATTGAGTAGTTACTGTATTGGCTGTGTACGGTGGCAGTTAATAGATGGCTGAATTGGTAGTTGGTATAAGCGTTGGTTCGATATGGATTAAATGCTTCGATTACTTTAGTTAGAATGCCAATGCTGCAATGTGTATGATGGCATGAAGTTACGAGCTAGTGGAAAAGCAAGTTTGGCGTGATGTACATCATAGGCGTGCGGCAAGCCTGCATGTTATCTCTTAATAAGGAACTTCCTTACTGTGTTATTTCTTCAGTCTTGCAGTTTTTGTTCCTTATGCAGTAGGTAGACTTATTGACGGATGTATATTCGTTTTGTTCTTATAGTTCTGTGTCTGGAGTTGATAATAAAACCAAGGTGTTCCTACAGATTTTATCATGAGCATCCAGTCAGAGTTACACAGAAATGGAAACAGGGGATCAGAGCTGCAAAATGATGAAAATGGAGGGTCAGAATCACAGAAAAATGTAATTGGGAGGTCCGAAATCTCAAATGGGACTTCTAGTAAAGATGGTAACCTTGTGGAGAGCTCCAGCGGCATTGATGGTATTACTCTTTCCCTCTCTCTGGAGTATCTTGCTACTGTTTCCATTTCGCGACCCTACTTCTCTATGATTTATTTTTAAACTTTATTTTGCTTAGGTACCGAGATATTAGCTCTGGTGGAATGGTTGAATTATATCGTTCCTTATTTAAGATTGCCGAAGGATGCTTCTGAGGAGGAAATTAGAGGCTGCTTAATTGATGGCACTGTTTTATGCAGAATCTTAAATAAGCTGTGTCCTGGTTCAGTTGAAATGGTAGGAATGTTTGTTTTTCTTTGGCTTGTAAACATGCTGTTGAATAATGTTTTACTGTTATATGATTGTCAAAATATTTTCATGGTCTTATATGGTTTTTATCCTCCATTTAGGGAGGGAGTTCAGAGCCTGGTTTTGCAAATGTCAAAAGGTTTCTGGTGTCTGTGGAGGAGTTGGGATTCCCTCCATTTGAGCTTTTGGACCTAGAGCAGGTATTTTATCTGATATTTCTTTGACTATTTTTCTTTTCCTCTTTATCTTAGGCATCCTGTCATTGGTTATTTCTGTCTAAATTCATGAAGCTCATATAACCTGGTATCAGTGTGTAATATCAATATACGGTGCCATTGGCCAGTACCAGTGTAATATCAGCATCTCTCAATCAATTGATGGTTTGAGATCATGTGCAGGGATCTTTGGTGCCAGTTATGCGGTGCCTTAGTGCACTCAAAGCTTCATTTGATTTTGGTTTTTGGGGAGAAAACACTAAAAATGAAACAAAGACAAGAGAGGAGTTGTTGGAGACAGAATACTTGAGGAAAATTGATCGTAATCAATCATTCTCGAGACGTGGACAACAGGCTACTCAAAATAGAGAAGAGGCACAAGGAAATTCATATGACTCAACTTCTGATGTGACAAGTAAGAGTTTATAGACTTGTATGAACACTATATTGATGAATTTTATAAGTCATATTTACAAATTTATCTTATGATCATTCAAGATTTTTTGTGATCCTGTAGCTAGTATGTGTCATATACAAGCATCAATTATTTACTTATGCAGTCTTAGGAGTGATCTTATTAAAGATTTAGGCAATTTTTTTCAGCTTTGCTTGATCAAGAAGAGCTTATGTAGGATAATTATATCGTCAGGGGTTTAGCAGTATTGACCCTGATGCTGGGTCTGTGCTCATATCATATACTGCACGTAAGACATTATACCCTGTGCAATACTGCTTAAGTGCCTAGTTGGAGGAATTCAGGAGTTACTGTGTTAGGCTTGTAAGATTATTGACTAGCTAGTGGTTTGACTGCATTTGTTTGGGATATTGTTATCAGTACTTGAGTTTAAGAAAATTTGTAAGGCTAGTCTAATGTAGAGAGTGAAATGATGATGAGTTCAAACACTTCTTTTCATTCAGCATGCCACACCAAACTAATTGGGGAAATAAATTATTCAGGGCATGAGTTGATAACGGAATTCAGTAAACAGGGGACCTGATTTTCTTTGAGCCTCAATATTTGTTCATGTTATTCTCACATACAACTTGTTGATATGTTAAAACATTAACTTTTGTTTTCTTTCCCGACTCTGTCCTTAGTTCCAGCAGCTCTTCTAGAACAATTGAAGCAGGGGACTAATGTTGATCTCTTTGATATCAAGATTTTGGAATCAATCAAAACAACCAGTTTAGATGTAAGTGATTCACTTTCCCAGTTTGGAACCTTTCTGTTTCTTGTTTATAAGCTTGTTAGAGTTACCTTAAGGTAAAAGTTCTTGCACAAGTTAGTCACTTTATATCTTTTGATCAAGCTATTCTTTACCACAGAATGCATCTAGTCGAGCACTTTTCACTGTTGGGAACAAGATTCTGGAGGACAGCACTGAGAGGAATAACGGGGATGTACCTCAAGTATGGCAGTAACAGGATACATGGATGCCGCTGAGTTAAAGCATTCATGGATTCATGTGCACTTATAGTTTAATTCGTTGTTATCTTCAATACATTTTATATTGCATCTTCTAACTTTCTTTTTTAACAAATTTTCTCAGCATCTGGCGTATCTTTTGAGAAAAGTCCTGCAAGTGATTGAACAACGGTTTGCAAATCAAACAGTGAACTTAAGAATTGTAATTTGTTTGCCCGTCTCTTTTCCTATGAGAATATTATATTCTACCCCTTAGTATTGAAGTGCTTCTGTTGGATGCTTGTAGCAAAACAATATGTACAAGTCCCGCGAGGAGAAGTATCAAATGAAGATGAAAGTACTTGAAACTCTTGCATCAGGGACCAGTGAAGAAATTCAGGTGAACCCAGCACCATGTTTGACTATTATCCTCATAAAGTTACAATCAAATGATTCATATTATGCTAATTGGTCTTCCTTGTTTTTTTTTGTCCTCCGTCGTCCTATAGGTTGTTCTGAACCAGCTTAAGCAGATAAAGGTGAAGTTTTGATCTCTTATTCTTATCTTGAAATTGCTAATAAAAAAAAACCTTTTATGTCTGATTCTTGATTTCAATGACCTTTTGATTCCTGGCATGCTCTTCATGATGCATTCTCTTTACCTCATCTTATCTACTTTAAGTTAATGTCTCCTTCATTCCCAAAAAGTATTGTCTTTTACTTTGTCATTAACATGATGGAGCTGCATGGCTTGTGAACCATGCATGTGTTTGTTTTGTGGAATCATTGTTAAGGATGTAATCTGCTATTTCCATGTTTAAATTAGTGTGCATTTTATGAATCTTGAAACTTTACTTGTGCCTGTAAGTTATTGCTTAAATGAGAATCATTGGTACTTGCAGATCGAGCAGTTCAATATAGAGGAGAAGCAGAAAATCGAGGAGCAGGATGTACTGAGATTAAAGGAAGAGAAGGATCAGATGGGTTTGGAGATTTCCACATTAAAACAAGAACTGCAAAAAGCTAAAAGCACACATGAAAGCCACTGCCTGCAGTTAGAGGCAAATGCAAAAGAAGCTAAGCTTGAATTGGAAAGGAAGTTGAAAGAACTTGAGTGCATGCTAACAAGTTCAAAGAAGAATGAGAAAGAACTGGAGGCATCTTTAGAATCTGTATCAGGGAAATGGAAACAAAAAGAAGGGTCTTACCAAAGTTTTGTTAATTATCAAGTTGGAGCTTTGAAGGTGTGCCATAATTGCCTTTATCTTAATCTCTTAGTCTGTTGGTGTTGATTTTATAGCATGATATTTTGATGGTCTATAGGAACTAAGTGCTGCTTTGGAATCTACAAGACGTGAAATCATGACCGCAAAACAAAATTACTCTGGAGAATTCAATTGCATGGGTAAGATTGATGTTAACAATCTATAACTCGTGGTCTATTGGAACTTCATGTTTTTTGTTTTTGTTTTGATGAGGGTTGGGCATCTTTTCACTAACTATGCTTTTGTAACTCCAATAGGATCGAAGCTTAAAGGATTAGCAGATGCGGCTGAAAAGTACCATGTAGTTCTGGCTGAGAATCGAAAGCTGTACAATGAGGTTCAGGATTTGAAAGGTACATAGTCAAATATACATGATATAGCCATACTTGGATTCCAATGCACCTTAACTGATTATGATACTTTCTTGTCTTCAAGGTAATATCAGAGTTTACTGTCGAATAAGGCCATTCCTTCCTGGGCAAAGCCAGAAGCAGAGCACCATAGAGTATGTTGGTGAAAATGGTGATTTGGTGATTGCAAATCCCTCAAAACCAAGAAAAGACAGCCGCAAGCTTTTTAAATTTAATAAAGTTTTTGGTCCTGCTGCTACACAAGGTACCTATTACCTGATATTATCTAATGAACATTGTTGCCATTGCTGATGTATGCTGTCTAACAAGTTATTTATCTTGATATATGTAAACAGAGGAGGTATTTGTGGACACCCAACCATTGATTCGTTCTGTCCTTGATGGATACAGTGTCTGTATATTTGCTTATGGTCAAACTGGTTCAGGGAAGACCTACACAATGGTATGAAATTCCTGTACTTCTCAAATCAACCCCACATCATGTTACTTGTGTCTTACCATTTTTTTTTTGTTACCTTTAGAGTGGGCCCAGTGTATCATCAACAGAGGAATGGGGTGTCAACTATCGAGCCCTGAATGACCTTTTCCAAATATCTCAGAGCAGGAAAAGCTCTGTAGAATATGAAATTGGTGTTCAAATGGTTGAGATATACAATGAACAAGTACTTGATTTACTCTCAAGTGACAGTTCTCGAAAAAGATATCCTTTAGTTCATGGATTTCTTTTGCATCTGAATGTTGTTTTTATGGTTCAGTGTCAAGTCAGTAGTAGCAATTTTGTTGTTTAAACTTTGTTCATCTTTATGCTTCCTTAGTGATGATATTGATCCTTGCCTTTCTATGTGGTATCGAAACTTTTTTTTTTCCTTAACTTGCACACACTTGGGATCTGGAATTCTACCCAACCAAATGGGTTAGCTGTCCCTGATGCAAGCATGCATCTTGTTAACTCAACCGCAGATGTCCTAGAGTTGATGCATATTGGCTTGGCAAATAGGTCAGTCGGCGCTACTGCCCTAAATGAAAGAAGTAGCAGATCTCACAGGTTGGATTTTCTGTAAAAACTCTGCTCATCAATTTTTTATGTGTGTCTTTCAAGCTGTGTTTCATAATCAATCTTGGTGCAGTGTTCTGACTGTTCATGTTCGTGGCGTGGACTTGAAGACCGACACTGCTCTTCGCGGTAGCCTACATTTAGTGGATCTTGCTGGCAGTGAACGAGTGGATCGCTCTGAAGCTACTGGAGATAGGCTGAGGGAGGCACAACATATTAACAAATCATTGTCAGCCCTTGGAGATGTTATCTTTGCTCTTGCGCAAAAGAATCCACATGTTCCATATAGAAATAGCAAATTAACTCAAGTGCTCCAGAGTTCCTTAGGTATTTGTCCAGCTGTTTACATTTGTGCTAACAAATCCATTTCAAGTTCCATTCCATAACTCTCTATCTTCCATAGATAAATGGTTTATTTATTGCTTGTCTATACCTGTAGGGGGTCAAGCAAAGACGCTCATGTTTGTCCAGCTTAATCCTGATGCTCAATCATTCTCTGAAACTATAAGTACGCTGAAGTTTGCAGAGAGGGTTTCTGGCGTCGAATTAGGTGCTGCAAAAAGCAATAAGGAAGGAAGATATGTCAGAGAGCTTATGGAACAGGTACTGATTTATCTGTTTGAACGTGTCCTCTATATAATTCAGTCCTGCCTTTTTAAATCAAATTCTGATAATGTGGCATTTCTTCTTAGAAGTAGATTATACTCTTATATAACCAGTCAAGATCCGGGGGGTGGGGCTGAGCCCAGGTACTATTTGCGGGAAAAAAGGAAAATACCACCCATGTTTCCTACCACCTTTCAGTGTAGCAATTTCATCAAGTAGTCCCATTTACAATTTTTGGCTCTGCCTTTGCACTACTGCTATTTATTTGTATCCTATGGGATGATTGTGTTGCCAACTGCATGCTATTACTTGTCTCTATTAGAATTATACATATGCTGCAGTCAGCAATTGATGAGTCTATAGGAGTTCCTTTGGAGTGAAGTGTTTTTGGGTTTACCCTTCAAATTCTTGCTGAGTAGACCACGTTAATGTTATGCTAACTGGGCATGCGAT
Source organism: Fragaria vesca subsp. vesca (assembly GCF_000184155.1). Classification (NCBI taxonomy): domain Eukaryota; kingdom Viridiplantae; phylum Streptophyta; class Magnoliopsida; order Rosales; family Rosaceae; genus Fragaria; species Fragaria vesca. Next base: position 1,463,033 of record NC_020495.1, on the reverse strand, counting down.
CATGCTGGTTGATATCTCCTTTAGTTTGGTAATTAACTACTTAGTACTTACCGATTAGTTACAGCATGAACTATGCCTCATTTCAGCACATTCTTTTCCCTACCATAGTTGACACCATAGTTGACAAATTTGGCATCCAGAAGTTGGGATATATATATATATATATACAGGCCGGATATATATATATATATTTAATCTGTTTGTCTAATCATCTGTTAACTCTTGCAGGTGGCATCGCTCAAAGAGACGGTTGCCAAGAAAGATGAGGAGATTGATAGACTGAAGAGCAATAGTAATGGGGTATACCGTGGTATGAGTGCACTAAGATCTGCGTCTTCCTCTCCGAGAAGATACTCGATTGGGAGCCCTCGACATTCGATTGGGAGTCCTCGACAGAAAAAAGCCTCAAGCCTAGTTGATAAAGTGGGTCCTTATAGGGACAGTTTCTCAGAGGCGGCGGATGATAAGCATTCTGAAGTTGGTTCTCAGCTGTCAATGGATGACTTTAGACATCATAAGCAAGATTCACAGACGTCAAAGCTTGGAGGCGATACAAGTCCAAATTTTAATGAAGACTTTGAGCTCTTGGGCTTTGGTGATGAAGACGCTGGGGAGAGATTGAGCGACATATCTGATGGTGGTCTATCAATGGGAACAGAAACCGATGGTTCACTATCCAGTTCTGCCGTGGAGTTTACCCTTTTTCCTGAAGTTACAAAACCAACAGAAAGCAGAACAACTGAAATTTCAGTAGCCAAGACAACTCAAGCTCAGAATGCTCTAGGCGAGAAGACACCATCCCATCCGAGTGTAAGGTGGGTTTCTCAATCTCATTTCATTTTATGCTAATAATGACATTTTTTTTTTGGACTTTTCTCGTAATTAAGCTCCCTGAGATCCTATGAATCTAATGTTACTTTTAAATGAATTTGATTTCAAGGTTTGCGCCAATATCTAAACTTCCAAAGCCAACACCCAAGTTTGTGGAAACAAAAGTTACTCGTTCATCACTGGTTAAAAGCTCGTCAAAGGTTTTGCCAAGTAAGTATCAATTTGAATCCTCCTCTATCTTGTATACAACTTTAGAGTTGCAGTGATTGATCTACTTTTACCACTGAAGCTCTAATTCAAGGAATCTTACTCTTTTCCTTACGTTGATGCCACTCACTTTCTAGTTTCTACTCATTTTCTGGTGTTTCCTTTGTAAAATTCTTGTCAGGTCCTAGGAAATCCATTGCTGGAAGCAGCACTTCGTCGCTGAAGTCTGGCAAACGATGGCATTAAGCATTTCAGACAGCAATAGAGTTTGTTACATAATTGGCATTGTTGTTAGAAACTCACTGTATTGTACTGTGTTCATAATTGTGCTGTGCTTCCTTCTAGGCTCTGTTGGTAGTTTCTAGTTGTCTTTATACTGAAATGACAAGTGGAGACTTCAAACATCAAAACCACCTTGTAATATATGTACTATTATCATAGTACAACTTCTAGGTTTCAGATCTCTCTCTTCGCTCATCCTTGCAATTTTCCCTTTTTGTTTAACAGGTTTGGATTGCACTGAGATTAAGATTTGCTCAAAAGAGACGAAACTTGAAACACAAATGATGCTATTGTGCATCATTATGTCATTTATACATGTATATATACACAGCTCTTCTTCTCAATATTTACAAAGATTTTTTTTGACAAACTTCAACCTTGATTAATAACTCATGAACTTTTAACTAAACCTTTATTCATTTTTGACATCTCTTACTGCCCTCATCACCATCATCATCTGGTTGAACAAGTTTAGTTTGCATATCAAAACAATATATTTCTAATTTGTTACACGTTTAGTTCATCAACACATGAAACATTCCTTTGTCGAAAAAAAAAACACTATGAAACATTAAAATTCCGATTTGTTCCATATCAGAGCAATAATGACCACCATTTTGGCCTTCATATACAAATCAGAAGGAGTTAGATATTTACAAAGAGTCGATTTTCTCAATCTTTACAGAGAAGATCGTAACACATGAAGTGCTAACTGACTTAGTTTAGCCTAATACTTTTTGAGATCTCACTTTGCTCGTCACCATCATCACCATCATCATTATCGTCTCGTTTGCGTTTCTTGTTCACCAAGCTAGGTTTGCACTCCTCGGATTGAACCTTGCAGACGAAGGGGTGGGTCAAGAGCTGAGCCGCTGTCCACCTCTTGGTGGCGTCCTTGTGCATGCAGCACTCAATAAAGCTCCGGAAGTCTTCCGACGCACCCTCCGGCAAGCACGGTGCCTCTCCGAAACAGATGGTGCACATCCACATAAGGGAGGGCAGATCCTTTTTCTGACCTTTGAGGAGCCAAGGGAAGTAACCCATGTATAGCTCCATTAGAGTCACCCCAAAGCTCCAAATATCCCTAGCATAGCCACTGCAAGACCCACCATACATCTCCCGGTTTAGCCCCTCCGGACTCATATAAGCACAAGTCCCCATGGTCAACGAACTGCAAGACTCGTCGGAACTGCACCCAAAGTCGGCGATCTTGACCTCGTTCTTGTTGTTCATTAAAAGATTCGCGGGCTTGATATCCCCATGAACGATCTTGTGAGTGTTGTGAAGGTAGTCAAGGCCGTGGAGGACTTGTTTTGCGATGGGGGCAAGTTTTTCTTCGGAAAAGGGACCTTGAGACTTGAGCAAGGTTTCAAGAGAACCGGAGTCCATGTACTCCATGAGAACTGACACGTCTCCCGAGGGCTCCTCAAAGATGGCGTGGCAGTGCACGACGTCGGGAGAGCCGGTTGTGCGGCGGAGGACGTCGAGTTCAGTGTTGTTGTTGTCGGAGGTGAGTCGTTTGAGAGCGTAAGTGGTGGAGGTGGGCTTGTGAAGGACCTTGTAGACGATGCCACCGCTGCCATGGCCCAAGACTTGGAGTCGTTCGAGGTCTGAGGCCAAGATGGGTGTGGCGGTGGAGGAGGAGGTGAAGGTGGTGGTGGGTATGGCGGGGCGAGGGATGGTTGGAAGAGAGAAAAGGGGGCGGTGGTTGACGGGGGTGAAGTCTAAAGACAAAGAGGGGGTGCTGCGACGTCGTTGGAGAAGAGCCATTGTTTGTGAGTGGGATACTGGAGTGATGCCACTCTTATATATGATTGGGGAACTTTCCTTTTCCTAGACGGACTATGTTAATTACCTTGGTGTCCACGTTAGGGTATTCCAGTTTTGATACAAAAACTTTCCTCTTTTCCCAGTTTATGACGGACTATGTTAATTAGCTTGGTGACTACGTGGGTATATCCTTTTGAATCTGGGAAACTATATATCCTTCTGAATATGGGAAACTTATCGTTTTGTTTCATTTTTACTTTTATTTTTGGGATTTACCCATCAGAATTAACAAAAGCCCATTAAGACATCACATAGTTAAGTGCTCAATATATACTACTGTTTGCTCCGATCCGTTAAAGAAGATAGTGTTGCTGTTTCTTACTCCAGCCACACCTGCACTGCACCACCAAAATGATCGGCCGGCAACCTTCCTAAACTCTTTAACATGATTCATTTCCTTGCTCGACTCAGTCGATATATGAACCGTTCTTTTATATATCACTAAACAGGAGCTTGTACACAAGATAATTAATTTGGAACCAGACTACCATGATTGACAAAAAGAAAGTTGTCAAAGTTTAAGAGCAACTGCATGCACTTGCTGCCAGAACTGGCTCCAGACTTCCAGATTGGATTTCAACATAAGGGAAGTGGGTCTGACCCCCTCTCGTCGTCATCGATATCGGGCTCTTCTGACCCTCGGCTCATCTTTCTCCGGCGGATTGGCCGGCACGGCGCGACCCAGAATCGACCGGACACGGCAGGACACTCTTCTTCTGATATTTATATTACAAAACCCATTTTAGTAAATAGTAATGGGTCGTCTTCAATTTCTAGCTGTGTTTCTGTTTTCCTCATCTTTTTCCAGTGACATGCATGCTTCTGTTCATCTGTAATATTGTTTTGTTCTGCCACTAATTAATAGCTAATGGCACAATATAGGAATTGCACAATATATACAGCTAATTCATAATCAATGCATCGAACCAAATACGTTATATCCTTTATAAAGGTAAAATAAGGTAGAATGACTTCTTACCAAATTATTAATCGGATACATGGTACGTTCTAGCTTGCTCAATTTTCTCCAATCATGTTATAAATCTTTTATATGATTTTATTTTATAAAGCTACCTTAAATGGTGGAGGACAAGTAGTATTAAAGGGCGTTCATGGGTCCTTGGTTTATTCAGGTGAAAGTGTTTCATCCAGATACAAGTCATACAACCCTGAGTTTCTTCAAGAAAATTCAGAGAGAAATATCAATGGAGTCCATGAAGTTTGTCTCTCTAATTGCAATGATGGTGATTCTTTTCATCGGAAATGTAAATGCAGGTATGCTGGAGGAATCCCAATGCATCCAAGCCTGTTATGATAAATGTGGAGGTGGAACCATGGCATGTTTCTTTAGATGTATAGCTGGCTGCCCAGGTGCCGCTCTAGCACGTCAGGATCTTGATCACCAGTACTACTACTGCAAACTTGGCTGCACTTATGATCAGTGTCTGAAACATGGAAATGGTACATATATACAACACATCTCCTTCCTATTTGCCGTTCTTAATTCTATTATATGTATGTATGCAAATACGTATGTATAGAATACACATGCTTAATTTACTGTGTTTTTTTCATGGCAGATAAGCCAAAGAATGGAAATTGCCTAAATCATTGCGAAAACGTGATCTGCAACATCAAACCTCCTGCTCCTAGTCCCACTCATCATTTGTAATAATTTTGTACTGTCAATGTGGCTTGATGATACTATGTGAGAATAAATTAGGGTATCACCAGAACAAGGACTCGTTTGATTCACGGAATGAATTTGTTAGAAAAAATATTATTTTTGTATTTTTATCGAGAAGGAAAAAATCAGATTCCTAGAAAATGTGTTTGGTAACGATGATGAATGAAATCATTTTTGATAAAAGACTGATGCAACTGTCATTATTCCTTAATTGATGAAATTGCTCAATACGTGGGAAAATTGAGTCTAAAACTCTGATCATAATAAGCGTCTAGAATATGTCTTGAAACAAATAACAAAGAGTAACATAGGGCAGTCGTATCACGTGACATTGAGCCGCCTAATCAAGATCTAGAAAATCATACAGATAAATCGTGACAGACACGTGGTAGACTCTCTTTCAATTTCCCGTTATCCTCACACCCTGGCATATATTAGCAAAACGAATAAGAATAATTTGGTAACGTGCGCACATTATTACATATAAAGCTGCCCTATTTGAATTTATTCTGCAAATCCATAAACCCCACACACACTTTAAACCCTAATTTTTCACTTCGATTTTTCGCCGGCAAATGAACCACACGGCGACGCAGACTCTGCTTTCAACTAGAAAGCACCCGGCAAATAAACCCTAATTCAAGGAATCTTACTCTTTTCCTTACGTTGATGCCACTCACTTTCTTGTTTCTACTCATTTTCTGGTGTTTCCCTTGTAAAATTCATGTCAGGTCCTAGGAAATCCATTGCTGGAAGCAGCACTTCGTCGCTGAAGTCTGGCAAACGATGGCATTAAGCATTTCGGACAGCAATAGAGTTTGTTACATAATTGGCATTGTTGTTAGAAACTCACTATATTGTACTGTGTTCATAATTGTGCTGTGCTTCCTTCTAGGCTCTGTTGGTCGTTTCTAGTTGTCTTTATACTGAAATGACAAGTGGAGACTTCAAACATCAAATTCACCTTGTAATATATGTACTATTATCATAGTACAACTTTTAGGTTTCAGATCTCTCTGTTCGCTCATCCTTGCAATTTTCCCTTTTTGTTTTAACAGGTTTGGATTGCACTGAGATTAATATTTGCTCAAAAGAGACGAAACTTGAAACACAAATGATGCTATTGTGCATCATTATGTCATTGATACATGTATATATATACACAGCTCTTCTTCTTCTCAATATTTACAAAGATTCAAATTATCTTCAACCTTGAATTTTTTTTTTTTTTTTTTTTTTTTGACAAACTTCAACCTTGATTAATAACTCATGAACTTTTAACTAAACCTTTATTCATTTTTGACATCTCTTACTGCCCTCATCACCATCATCATCTGGTTGAACAAGTTTGGTTTGCATATCAAAACAATATAATTTCTTAGAAAAAAAACACATGAAACATTAAACTTCCGATTTGTTCAGAGCAATAGTGACCACCATTTTGGCCTTCATATACAAATCAGAAGGAGTTAGATACTTACAAAGAGTCGATTTTCTCAATTTTTACAGAGAAGATCGTAATACATGAAGTGCTAACTGACTTAGTTCAACCTAGCTTGACTACTTTTTGAGATCTCTCACTTCACACGTCACCATCATCACCATCATCATTATCGTCTCGTTTGCGTTTCTTGTTCACCAAACTAGGTTTGCACTCCTCGGATTGAACCTTGCAGACGAATGGGTGGGTCAAGAGCTGAGCCGCTGTCCACCTCTTGGCGGCGTCCTTGTGCATGCAGCACTCAATAAAGCTCCGGAAGTCTTCCGACGCACCCTCCGGCAAGCACGGTGCCTCTCCAAAACAGATAGTCATCATAAGGGAGGTCCGATCTTTGCTCTGACCTTTAAGAAGCAAAGGGTAGTGACACATGTATAGCTCCATTAGAGTCACCCCATGTTATGATTCTATCTATTTAGATGGGCTTCATATTTGGGTTGGGCCTCTTAGAAATATTTGTTTCTGATGTAACGGGTTAATGGACTCGGGTTGTCTCTTACATGGGTTTTTAGGGTTTATTCTTCTACTATATAAGACAATCTAGGATGCTTGTAATGGTATCGAAGTATATTGAAGTTTATTTTCTTAGTTTATTTCTTATTTCTTAGCTGTAGCTTTCATTTCCTTCTCTCTAATGGCTTCCCATGGGTTTGATCCCGGGAATCCTAACAAGTGGTATCAGAGCCCTCATCTGGGCCTGATTCCGGCGGGATACGGCGGAGAGATTGCCGGCAATTGCTACAATCACTCTCCCGTCGGAGCCTCTTATCATTCAGTGACCAATTTCACACACCCAAACTCTTACCCACCACCACACCATTTCACTCAACCAAACCTTTACCCACCACCGCAGAACAACTATTATTCACCACCACCTTACCATTTCACACAACCACACTCTAACCCACCACCGCAGCACTCTGCAACCCTAATTAATGGGCACTTGCTTCCTCTCCGATTCCCTTGTGCGTCTCAAACTCAGGCACAATACCATTCCCCTCACATGCAACCTACTCATTCTATTGCTCCCATGCAACCTACTCATTCTCTTACTCCACAGCGACTCACCACCACCACTCCTCAAATTCCATCAATCCCTTCTTACTACACACCTCATCCTAACTCGAATCTCCAGATTCGACCTCCAATTTCACCAAACAGTTCACTGGAACCTTTGGTGGTTCACTCTCATCTGTGGAGGGCTCATTGCAAACAAGTCGCTCTATAGTCGACTGCGGCCACTGGAGGAGTGAAGAAGCCCAGCCGATCTAGGCTAGGAACTGTCCTGCCTCGCAAGACCTGCAACTCCCAGAAGCGCTATCAGCTCTTGATGCGCAAGCCCAAATTTCAGCGCCTGCTCGGTGCAATCACACAAGATGTGAAGACCGGTCTGAGATTCCATGGCTCATATGTGGAACAACCAGAGACTATGGTCAAGCTCAAGGGGAGTGGGAAACTATTGTCACCGAAACGACAGCAAAGTCTCACACAAAGAACGCACAAATGATAAGTTGAGTGAGATGCGAGAATCCTTGAAGAGATCAATGGATACCTTCATGTCGGAATTCAAGGAGGAGCTACGGTTGTTAATGGGTTCATGGCAATCTCCGGCAAGGCGAGTTGATAATCCACAAAAATTTGTCTCTCCGCCGCAGTCGTCAATACCTGAGTCGATTCCGGCCACAACTGGGGGTTCGTCATCACTCATTGCTGCCAATGATGGAAGCCAAGCTGATATGTGTCTGAAGTCTGGGTCTCTACCGCCCACATCAGTTGACCTTATTGCGGCTACCATTGATGGTAATCCGGTAAGAATCTCTACTAATACGGGGTTGAATTTGTGGCAACATGAAGTTGGTTTCATTAGTGAAATAAGCACTAAACCTGTGGCATCTGATATTTCAACATCTACTGGTGAGATTTTGAGTTTGAATAATGATATTAATGTTGTTGTGGTATCTGGAAGCAATTGTGAGGATGGTATTTCTACTTGCATGACTGATAAATTGAATCATGTGAGTAATATGATGGGTGCTAGCTTTGGAAGTAGGGAGGATGCAATTCAAAGTACTGAAGGGCCTGTTGTTACAGTAAAATTGATTGGTAGACTCCAGGATGATAGAGAGTTGAAGGAGACTAAGAGTGTTACTGCTAAGCATGATGAAATGACTTCAGAATATGGGAGAGATGATGAAGTTGATCCACCAGACAAGGAGCATACTGATGGATTTGATGGTTCAGAAATGATGTCAACCAACCTGTTTTCAACGAAAACTTGAACATGCCCCAGTCAACTCATTTCAGTAGAGGCACTATAGTCTCTTCTTATATGCATGACTTAGAAGCTAGCCGTCAATTGGATGTTTGCAGCCACAAGTCTTCTCTGATTCCTAAAGATCTTGATTCAAAGGAAGCAATCAAAATTGTTAATGAGCATATTAAGGACTGCACTAGGCCTCCTGATGACTTCCAAGTTGATGATCTATGTGCTACCTACAAAATTTGCTTTGAGTTTCCGATTACTTTCTCTGAATATAAAATGGAGAAAGAGTTGCCCGTGAATTTTCATAAATACCGTATGAAGTTGCGGTGTTTGGCTGCTGCTCAGGACAAGTTGAAGGAAGCAGGTACCTCAGACATGATTGTCAGCATGAGGAAGAAAATTGTGTCATGCGCCATAACACTTGCTTCAAGCTTGTCAAATGATTTGTTGGCAAATGGTACTGTTGAAATTGTTCAGTGCTTTAGAAATAAATTGAATGACAAGCTGTTTGGCTACCACATGGAGGTAATTAAGCTTTTCGAGGAATTTTTGAATGTGCCATATGATTCTGACACTGAGCAACATGGTCTGATTCAAGTATGTTTTTTGCAAAGAAGAGTTGGTGAATCAGTTTTTCGAGTCAGGTCATTTTGATAAGGCAAAAGAGGTACTATTTGATATAATTAATCACTCTTTGGACTCTATCATGATTACTGATAATAGCCTTTTGGATGATAATAATATTGATGTAGAGAGTTTGTTTGCTAGAGACAAATATGATGAAATGCAAAAGAATTCTGGAAAGGTGTTGGTGGGAATGTTGGAGAAATGGAAATCAAAAGTTAAGGCTGAAATTGATAAGAGACTATCTTCTTCTGAGGACAGTATGCTCCACTGGCACCCATTCTCGATCACAGCTGTTGTTGTGGTTCATTCTTTTCTTTGAACTTGGTAATTGTGAGATAGCAATCGAGCCGCCATCCTCTTGCAGACAAGTATTGGCAGATATTAGCCAAGTGATCCAAACCTCAGTCTCTCAGGTATACACTACCATCATTTTCAGTCATCAATATTTTCCAGCAGCTCTTGATAAGGTATTATGTGATGTGGTCGAGCTCTATGTCATGATTTATTATACTTTGAATGCTGGGTATTTGCTTCATGACGATATATCTGGGTTAATTGGATCCGTTACGAGTACTCTTGTTGATATTTATTCTCACTCTGGAACTTGGAAGCATGCATACAAGATGTATAATTGTGTTTGGAACATAGGTCTAATTTTTGGGCCACGTGGTCATGGCAAGGAAGCTATTGATTCATTTAAGAGGTTGCTTGAAAGAGTGTTCCTGATTTCATTATATTTTTTGCTCAAAGTTTTTGACATGAAGGGACAAATGAAACCTGATGATGAGCTTGGAAATATGTGGGAGAATATATGTTTATCTATTGGAAGTGCAATCATTCATGAATTGCATGCAAACTTTCTATCCATTGAGCTAGTCCAGCTTGAGCATAAACACCAAAAATGTTCTGCTATAATTGTTTTTGTGTTGATCTCAGTTTGTCAGCACTTTACTGATCATAAGCAAGAGTTTGAGAAAATTGCAAGACTTGTTGAGATAAAGTGTAGTAACAATAGCAACCTTACAGAGACCAATGAAATATGGGCTGCATTTGCAAACATTTCTTGGGAAGAGGCAGATTTGGCATCAAAAGAAAATGAATAGCCTTTGTTTATCAATGTCATTTTCCAGGACCTTGATTTCTCCACATATGCAGATGATAATCTTGACATCTTATTCCAGGGTCTTGGTGACAATAGCCTTGCTACTCTTCATTGTTTTTACGCCACTATCTTGGGAATGTTGAACACAAATGCTGCTGCGTTTGACAATAGAATGGCCTCCCTGCTGATCAGTGTGGTTGATTATGCTCTTGTTACTTCACTTAATACCTTTCTGATTATTGGTGTACTGTTGATGTCACTCACACATGTGATGGATACCCTTGCTGCATGGTTTGCTCTGTTTGATATTGAGATTTATAGATATATCAATGATCAGCCTTCAAGATGTATTGCTAAGAATACTGGTATGAAGCATCTAATTTCTCAGTACAATGACAGCTGTTGGACTACTAGACAAATTCTGAAAGAAGCTTCCAGGCTTGAGGTTAAGCCTATTCTTTGAGCGGGTGGAAATGTTATGATTCTATCTATTTAGATGGGCTTCATACTTGGGTTGGGCCTCTTAGAAATTTTTGTTTCTGATGTAACGGGTTAATGGACTCGGTTTGTCTCTTACATGGGTTTTTAGGGTTTATTCTTCTACTATATAAGGCAATCTAGGATGCTTGTAATGGTATTGAAGTATATTGAAGTTTATTTTCTTAGTTTATTTCTTATTTCTTAGCTTGTAGCTTTCATTTCCTTCTCTCTAATGGTCTTCCCATGGGTTTGATCCCGGGAATCCTAACACCCCAAAGCTCCATATATCCCTAGCATAGCCACTGCAAGATCCACCATACATGTCCCGGTTAAGCCCCTCCGGACTCATATAAGCACAAGTCCCCATGGTCGATGATCTACAAGACTCGTCGGAACTGCACCCAAAGTCGGCGATCTTGACCTCATTCTTGTCGTTCATTAACAGATTACCGGGCTTTATATCGCCATGAACGATCTTGTGAGTGTTGTGAAGGTAGTCAAGGCCTTGGAGGACTTGCCTTGCGATGGGGGCTAGGTTTTCTTCGGAGAAAGGACCTTGGGACTTGAGCAAGGTTTCAAGAGAACCAGACTCCATGTACTCCATGAGAACCGAGGAGTTTCCGAAGGGCTCCTCAAAGACTGCGTGGCAGTGCACGACGTGGGGAGAGCCGGTGGTGCGGCGGAGGACGTCGAGTTCGCTCTCAACTGTGGTGTTGTTATCGGAGGAGGAGTTGAGTCGTTTGAGAGCGTAAGTGGTGGAGGTGGGTTTGTGAAGGACCTTGTAGACGACGCCACCGCTGCCCTGGCCCAAGACTTGGAGTCGTTCGAGGTCGGAGGCCAAGATGGGTGTGGCGGTGGCCGTTACGGCGGGGCGAGGGATGGTTTTGAGAGAGAGAAGCGGGCGGCATTGTTTGAGGGGTAAAGACAAAGAGCGCATGTTGCAACGTCGTTGCAGAAGAGCCATGGTTGATCTGTGGATCCGCGAAGTTTCTGAGTGGGATACTGGAGTGATGCCACTCTTATATATGATTGGGAGACTTTCCTTTTCCTAGACGGACTATGTGAAACTTTAATTCCTATTCCTTGGCGGACTACGGTAGCTTGGTGTCCATGTTAAGGGTAATTCCAGTTTTCATACAAGAACTTTCCTCTTTTCCTTGTTTATGACGCACTACGATAGCTTGGTGACTACGTTAGGGTATTCCAGTTTTGATACAAAAACTTTCCGTTTTGAATGTGGGAAACTATATATCCTTTTGAATCTCGGAAACTTATCTTCTTCTTCTTCTTTTTTTTTTTGCATTTTTACCTAGTTTGATTAGGATCTGAATTTCAACATAATCAGAATTAAAGCCCATTATATATTAAGACATCACATAGTCAAGTTTGCTCCGATCCGTTAAAGAAGATAGTGTTGCTGTTTCTTGTCATGGTCAAGTAACTGGAACTCGATCCCATGCCATTTCTACTCCAGCCACACCTGCACCAAAATGATCGGCAACCTTCCTAAACTCTTCAACACGATTCATTTCCTTGCTCGATTTAGTCGATATTTGAACCGTTCTTGTATCACCAAACAGGAGCTTTTACACAAGATAATTTTGAACCCACGCTGACATGATTGACAGAAAGAAAGTGGTCAAGTTTAAGAGCAACTGCATGCACTTGCTGCCAGAACTGGCTCCAGACTTTCAGATTGGATTTCAGCACAAGGGAAGTGGGTTTGACCCGGCCCATATTCACATGGGTGAAACATACGGGAAGTGGGCCTATGCGGGCTAGACGGAACCTGGTGTGGTGGGCATTAGGCAGGTTGGGGTCCACCTTAGAAAATTGAAAAAAAATAAAACTCGAACAACTTAGCACAATATATTGGTTGTTTCATCCTTTATCGATTTCACGCGCATGCATGTAGCATCCATAACTACATGTATGTATCTGTATATAATTAAAGAAAATGATTATCGGTCTTAATAAAGTCTAAAATTTATGACTTTTATTCATAATTTTTATCTTATCTGTATATAATTATGTCGATCATGTCGTTTTTAAACAAAAATACAATCTTATCCTTTCAAATTTAATGATTCTAGATTATTTTGTCTTTTTATTAAGAGAAGAAAATTGATTTGTCTTTCTTTTGTGATTAAAAAATATATATTTCTGGCATTTTCTTTCTCTTTTTCTTTTCATCACTATAATGCTTAGATTGAACGTAACATATAGTG
>NC_020495.1:1439131-1449978 GCF_000184155.1 Fragaria vesca subsp. vesca | reverse complement strand
TATATAATTAAAGAAAATGATTATCGGTCTTAATAAAGTCTTAAAATTTATGACTTTTATTCCATAATTTTTTATCTTATCTGTAATATAATTATGTCGATCATGTCGTTTTTTAAACAAAAATACAATCTTATCCTTTCAAATTTAATGATTCTAGATTATTTTGTCTTTTTATTAAGAGAAGAAATTGATTTGTCTTTCTTTGTGATTAAAAAATATATATTTCTGGCATTTTCTTTCTCTTTTTCTTTTCATCACTATAATGCTTAGATTGAACGTAACATATAGTGTGAATATATATATTGAACGTAACATATAGTGTGAACAGAAAGGATGTAGAGCGGACGTCCGTACTCGGCTTAAAGTGCGGACGTCCGTACTCGGCTTAAAGTGCGGACGTCCGTTACTCGGCTTAAAGTGCGGACGTCCGTCCGTTCGTTCTCCATCCTTCGGCGCCGGAGACGGCACGTCTCCACCCCAGAACACTCCAACAGTGTCCCCGACCACTTCCCCTCCCCGGCGAGTCCATTTTTTCCAGTTTCCGGCGAGATCGACTTTGTTTGAAGTTTTGGGTGATCTCGCCGGAAAACCGGAAAAGAATGGACTCGCCGGGGAGGGAAAGTGGTCGGGGACGCTGCTGGAGTGTTCTGGGGTGGAGGCGCGCCGTCGCCGGCACCGGAGGGTGGAGAACGGACGGACGTCCGCTTCATATCATTCCTGATAGTGTGAATATATATATATATATATATTTTTAAGAATATACTTGTTCAAAAACACGAATTCTTATGAAATATATAATATATATAGACACACACATATATAATTTGTCCAAGAAAAACAATTTCGTCCAGGTTATTTTTTTTACAAATATATATATAATTTGTCTAAAATAAAGTATATATACATAATCATCTAAAAGAAATTTGATTGAGATTTTTCTATTTTTTATTTTATTTTAAAAATTCGATACAGAATGGCTTATATATAAATATCATAATTTTAAATTACAAAAATAAAATATTAAAATGGAACTAAATTTCGATTCACAAAGATAGAATTTTTTTTAATAAATTTACGAAATTGATTTATGATATAAAATCCTAATTTGGTATGATTATTAACTTGGTCATTATTATTCACGAATTAACTAAATTTGGTATATACGCATCCATATTAAAAAGGTAAGAAAATATTCTATATTAATATGTAACGTCCATTAATTATTAAAGTTAAGATTATATTTTTACCTAAGAATGAAATGACATGATTTATTAAATTGATGATGTGTCTATGTGACATGATATGCCATATAGGATTAAAACTATAAATCTTAGGCTTTTCGCTACTGGAGAACCATGTGGCAGTATGACGTGGTCCTACATTCTAATCAAATATTGACAAATGAATTTTATTAAGAAACCACATTCCAATCAAATATTGACAAATGAATTTTATTAAGAAAAAATTACATCAGCTATTTTGTCAATGTCAATTTTGGGTTTGTTGCTTTTTAAACCCTAAACTATAAACCCTAGACCCTAAATCTTAGACCCAAAACCCTAACCCCCATGATAAAGTAGTCTGAGTTTCACATTCAAAACTAATTGGCAACGGATGGAGTGGCCCAAACCCTTATAAATCATAGGCAATGTCCTATTTTTCCCGATGTGGGATTGATATCTCAACACCCTAAACCTAAACTCGAAACCCTAAACTCTAAACCCTAGTCCAAACTCAACAAAGACCCATGAAGGTCATTTCATAAAAAATAGAAAACTTTAGTTTATATTTTAGTTGTAATAAATTCATGTGTCAATATTTGATTGGAATGTATGACCACGTCATACTGCCATGTGGTCCTCCTGTAGCATCTAAAAATTTCTCCTTATTAAGGCCCTATAGCACTACCCTATAATTAAATAGATAAATAAAACAGAAGCTTGAAACAACATGATGACATTAATTAAAAATGAACATAACACAATAAAAAAATATGGACAAGAAGCCGCCAATACTAATTTATAAATACATATATTGTTTGTTTTTCTCGTTTTTTTTTTCTTTTCTTTCTTTTGGTCTCCCGATTATTAGGAGTTCTAAGAAACTTAGCTGATAGAGGGCTACGCCCTAGTAGTAGTAGGTGCTCCTTTTGGTTTTTGGTTTATTGTTTTCTAGTGATTTTGGATACTGGTGGGTTATGTCTTGGAAAGCGCACGTTGTATACCATGTTTGTCTTGATAAGGTGGCGAGTTCCTTGTTTTATCAAATGGTTGTTGCCTCCTAGTGACAAGATGAATCTTGGGGTCACTGGTTATTCCCAGTGGCATCAGAGCCGGAAAACTGATAGATATTATAACTTATGGCTATGGCTCTACATGAGCGGTATTTTTCATGTATGTCGCCAAAATTGTAAAGCAAATGGAATAGCTAATGATGCATTTTTTACTAAATGTTGCTTGTTAGAATACATAGATTTTGTAGACATGCCTAATGTTAATTTAGGGTATTCTTACAGTATGGGGTTTAGGCACAACGTCCCCCCTTGTATTCTGAGGTTTCATTAATGATTATGGCGTGAGGGCTACCGTTTAGCCCTTGTATTAAAAAAAAAAAAAACTTAGCTGTCTCAATCTTTGCAATTTGCAATTTTACAAAAAAATTCTAAAAGTCAATGCTTAAACTGTGTTTCCTTTTAATTAAACAATCATCTAATAGATTCTAAGTCCAGTTATAATAGGCAATTTTTTTTCCATGAAACCAAGTAAAAGCATAGGAAATTTCTCTTTGGTAGTCTTTTTCTTGTGCGAGGAGACTATTGTAAAGTTGTTATAATAGGTATGTTTTTTCTTTTCACAAAAAATTATTGTAATGGCACGTAATAGAGAACACGCCTATCTCCCAAACTCTAAGAGCGTTGCTGCGCTCCCCAAACCCTAACCCTACTCCTCCAAATATTGCCGCCTGTCCATCACCAAATCTCACTACATCCATGGCTTTCAATTTCCCGAAATCATCCTCCCCTCCTCTTCTCCATCACCAACACCAAATCACTTGTCCTCTGCAACCTCTTTGCATAATTGGCGCAAATCTTTTGCCTCCTCGTCGTCGATCAAATCTGCATCAATCAAGGATGTCACCAAGTCCTTTGCTGCGTCCTTGGCTCTTGCAAATTCAAAGGTTATGGATCTCTCTCACCGCATCTCTGCTCCTAAAAGAGGTGTTACGCAGTCCTTCTTGATAACGAAGCCGCTAAACTCAACCCCTCCAAGCTTGATGGAACTCAAGCAGTTCTGTGGAAGGGTATGGATCCTGGAGCGAAAATTTCAGATCTAGGAACGTCCGAATAATATCTTTATCATCAGCTTTGATCTCATCAAGGACATGAACAAAGTTCTCCGAGGAGGACCTTGGTGGTACCAGCAGGTGCCGATTCTGATCCAACCATATGATGACGTCAAATCAATCAAGAGCTTCGCCATGGACTCTTTATTCTTTTAGGTACGTATTCAAAACATACCACCTAAGTATGAAATCCCTGAGAATTTTCTTGGTATTGCGTCTGTTCCTGGTCATTATATCGAATATGATGACAAGCTTTTCACAAGAACAAAGAAGGTTAGGGTTAGGGTTAGGGTTAGGGTTAGGGTTGAGAAGAAACTCTCTGATCCTATCCTTAACTCTAAAATCATCAAGTTAGCAACGGATGCTGAGGAAGAGATTGATTTTTACTTTGAAAATTGTCTGAGTATTTGTGATGCTTGGTGTTCCATGAAAATGGAAAATGCCGAGCAAACTCTGGTTACAATACTGTAGGTCATTCTAATGCAGACATCATGCCAAACCTTGCCTCTGTGATTAGCTTTGCATCCAAAGCTCTGGTGCATGGAGCTTTCAAATTCCAGGGTTCGGTATCGCCTTCTTCACCAATTGCTACCTCGGTCTTTGATCAAAAGAAAGAGAAGATGCATAAGCGCCCTACCATTCTAAAGAAGCCGACACATGAACCTGAAGATGATGCCCTAGCTCTTATACCTGTGAATGATCCTGATCAAACTTCTGACCAAAATGCATCGGAACGTGATCTTGAGGATGCCTTGATTGTTGGAGAAGGGCGCAAACGAGGCAGATCTTCATCACCTGAGACCTTTCCCAAGAAGCTGAAGGTATTGATAGACTTACTGCAATCACATGAAACTCATGTGCATACCAAGAGGATGAAACAACCTGACTTCCTTGCTACTCTTTCGGCTAAGGTACTTGGCCTCACACCAGATCTAACCGAGATGACTCTGGGTGCAGCTGAAGCCAAGAAGAAGAAGAGAGGACGTCCCTTTGGTTCCAAGAATTCGAAAACGAGAAGAAGTGTTAACCAGGAGGACCTGACTCCTTCTCTGACTCTACCTGCAGTGCCCCTAAGCCCTAGTGTGAAGGCAAGAAGGTTCTGTGAAGCTCTACTATTTCTTCTATTTCAGTTTTTGACTTTGTTTTTCAATTGTGGAACAATTGCTCTTGGTCCATGCTTTTCACATAGGGGAGCTTTATTTTCTTGCTCTAGTTTAGTTAGAAACTTTCGCCTATGATCTATTTGATATTAGATTATAGGCTCCTTGTGAACCTCAATTTGTACTGAGAATATAATCCTCATACGAATCAGATAATCTTGTTTGTCCTCTATGCGCATGGCAACGGATCGATTCGTTTTGTACCCTCTACTTGATTTTAATGAAAAAATTGTCTTTAAGTTCAAAAAAAAAAGAAAAAGAAAAAAACGATCATCTAATAGATTAAAGTCAGAAGAGTGGTTAAGAGAACTTAACTATCTTCCTAAATTGAAATTAATCATGTGGTATTCTAATGCTCACGTATTTTGTCCTATTCCGTACATGATCTAAGATATAATCCTTCTACGAAGGATGCGGACAAAATCCATGATTTGTACGGTCTGGGAAAAGATGGCTGCAACAAAATTTGACTCTCACATGAATTAGATAATGGAGAACTTAAATATTTCCTAACTTTTGTTGACAATGTATATCAAGTTAATGAATTATAATAAATTGTATGTGAAGAATTAAAATTACTTCTTGTAGTTGACATCGGAGGTTTGACAATTGCTATTGTTGGAACATTGAAGTTTCTAGATCCTACTAGAGCTAAGAAATCAAGGGGTAGCTAGCCAGATTAATCGAATGATCATGAAACGAAACATGTGTAATCAACTAGAGCTAGCTAAGTGATCTAGCATGGTCTAGAGAACTAAGAGAAGTCTAACTATGTCGGTGCAATTAGCTAGAATCAAGCTTCTAAAAGGTCCCGTCTAGGCTCTAGGCTGCAACAAGCAGCCTCACTTTTCTTTCAGGCCTTTGTGTCAGGCTGTAGGCGGCCGCCTAGCCCGCCTAAATACCGCCTGGCCCGCCTAGACACCGCTTAGGCTGCTAAGCTCTCCTGCTAATTTTGTTTTCTTTTTGTGGTGGGATTATTGTATTGTGGGGAGTATGAGAGTATAAGAGCTAATGGTGTGTTTAAAATTAGAAGTGTATATGTTTATTGTTGTTGTTGCTCACTTTTACAGGAAATTATGCTAAATTTTAGCTATAATTTATTTTTTAAATGGGTTTTACTAAATTTATGTTGAATAATTTATTCATATTTGACCGTTTTCAAATATTATATTACATAAAATATATTTTTTCAATTAATAAATCTTAAAAAATACAAATCGCCTAGTTCTCGCCTAGGCTATCCAAGCTCTAGGCTGCGGGTTATTGCCCGCCTACCGTCAATTTATAATTTATTTTATAAATAGGCTTGACTAGATTTATGTTGAATAATTTATCCATATTTCACCGTTTTCAAATATTAAATTGCACAAAATATATATTTTTAATTAATAAATCTTAAAAAATACAAATCGCCTAATCCCTGCCTAATCCTAGCCTAGGCTGTCCAGGTTCTAGACTGCGGGTTATCGCTCGCCTACCGCCAATTTATAATTTATTTTATAAATGAGTTTGACTAGATTTATGTTGAATAATTTATCCATATTCGCTAGCCAACATTTTATGACACGCCACGTGGCGTGTCAGACACGTATTTTGCCGTGTCCGGCACCGTGTCGACGTCCACCTTAGGTGGAGTGTCCGTGCAACATAAGTTGAATATCAACTTCGTTATCTTTGTACGAATTTGATCAAGTCAATCAACATCATGGATATTACCTATATATATAAGCTCTTGGCACGTTACGAATATGTTGCAAAAACAAAGTCGCACTTTTTGCTGATAATGATGATGAATCATAGCAAGTCCATATCCACTTCTTTGTTTCTGCTGCTGCTGCTTCTTCAAATTTTGCACCCAACACCTATTACAGCTCAAGAAGTTGGTAATATTCAAAAGAGTCACTAACAGCTAGCTTAGTATTTCTTAACGTTGATATTGTTTGCTTTTCACTTATGATTACTGATGTTAATTAAGAATTGTTCTTGCAGAGGACGAAACGGAATTTGATTATCTGAAAGATAGTGGGAAAGGACCAGAGCATTGGGGAGATCTTAGGGAAGACTGGGCAGCATGTAAAAATGGGACAATGCAATCTCCAATAGATTTGCGTAGTGAGATCGTGCAAGTACGCCCCAACAAAGGAGAGGTGAAGCTCAAGTACAAGCCTTCAAATGCAACAATCAGGAATAGGGGCCATGACATTTCGGTAAGGAAGAATTGGCACACTGAAGTCATTTACAATATCCTATTTGAGAGTTGGGAAAACATCAATTACTGTAGCAGTACCTAGCTGGGATGATTAAATGACGTTTCTGTCCTCACCGCCTAAATTATGGTTTTATCCCTGTTTTTATTTTATTTACGGAACTGTCATTAGTCTGTGTGGTCAGCGATTTATGATTCTGTCATCTCAGTTTTTGATTATTTACAACACTGCCATGCAGTCTGAAACCCTGCAAAATTACCATTATGTCCTCCTGTTTCCTTGAATTTAGGTCGGTTCACCCGCAGCAAAGCGCGGGCATTGTGTCTCGTTATCTTACTATACGAGTGAAACAGTGTCTTCACATTTCAATTGCTTAATTTTTTTTTTTTACGTGACTGTGAACTAAGCCACTTCTATCTTGTATTAACTTACGAGTGAAACAGATCCAGTGGAAGCTAGGTGATGCTGGATCCGTGGAGATTAATGGCACAGATTACTGGCTAATTCAAGGCCACTGGCACTCACCATCTGAGCATACAATTAACGGTAAAAGATTTGACCTGGAGCTTCATATGGTTCACCTCATTCCTGATGCAAATGTCGAAAACAACATAGCTGTGTTAGCATACCTCTACAAAATTGGCAAGCCTGACAAGTTTCTCTCCGAGGTAAAAGCCCCAATATCTTGGTGTTATGTACTGCGCTAAGCTCACTTAGTTCGTCTTGTTGACCTCAAAATGATGTGGTTGTTTTTAAAGATCTTCAGTCTCTTCTATTGTTGTTTAATTAACTTTCAGGTAAGCAAAGATATCAAGAGCTTGATTAATGTAAAGGAAGAGAGACACATAGGGGTGGTTGATCCAAGAAATGTGAGGAAGGGTAGCGCAAATTTTTACAAGTACAAAGGCTCACTCACTGTACCTCCTTGCACTGAAGGAGTAACTTGGATCGTAGACAAAGAGGTACTAACATCTTCATCATCGATTTGTAAAATCTTGTTAATTAACTCCGGAGCAAAATCTTAGTATTATCTGGTGTTGTGATCATCAGTTAACTACTGTATCAAGAGAGCAAGTGGAGTTGCTTCGAGAAGCCGTGGATGACGTAAGTAGCCTAACTTTGTTAAGTTATAGCGATTTGATCATTTCTTTTTCCTTCATTTTCTGTTCTTTAATTTTTCTTCTCAGTATTTCTGTTTACTTCATATTGTCATTTGAATGCAGTCCGCAGAAACGAATGCAAGACCATTACAAGCTCTGAATGGTCGAAAAGTGCAGTACTTCTATGGCCATGAGTCTCACATAAGGGATTAAGTACTTGCTTCCACAGACATACTAGCTGCATCAACTCTAGAAATAAGTACATGTTCTAGGATATTCTCTATGTGTGCCTTGGCTTTATGCCAATAGGACATGTAGTTAGACTAGATCTATGTATTCATATCCTTACCATATTGGTATTGTGTAATTCCCTATATAAAGGGCTCCTATCAATGAATAAGATGATGATTCTCTTGCTATCTCTTTGTCTCTACACTTTATCCTTCATCACGTTATCATGCACTTTGTTCTAACCCTAGAGCCAACCATATTTTTTCTAAACCCTAAAAACCAAAACCCTAAAATCGGGCAGCCTTGTTTTTCCCGATTTCCGACCAAAATTCCGACTGTCCTCCACCGGAATTTTATATCCCCAGAAAGCTCTCTCCGTCCCGGATCCAACGACGCCGGTATCACCCAGAGAACCGGCCGGAAAGTCTCCGAACCGGCCGCCGGAAGATTCCAGACCGCCGCCGCTACCGACCACCAGTTCACCACCTTCCCTTGCTCCGATCAACCTGAAATTTTGACATCAGCTTCCCCATCCAGAGCTGCTCCTCCTATCAAATTTTCAGCCCCAAATTCGAAGTATAAGTAGGCGAAACGTTATTTCTCCTCTCGGCAGCCTCTAGAAATGTATGTTTTTTGAAACCTTAAACTTTTCCAAGTTCAATAACTCGGGGAGGATAAAATCCTTTTCTCCCTTCTCCATCTCCATTCTATGCTTGGGATTTTGTGCGTGCAGGTACCCAAATCCCGGAATTTTATTCGAGGGTCAAGAGTGTGTTTGATCACTCTTGTTTCTTTGTTCGGGTTGTGTTTGATCAACCCCGACCTTTCACCGGATTGTGTTTGATCAATCCGAGGCCTTTTTCCGAATTGTGTTTGATCAATTCGCGGCTTTTCCGGATTGTGTATGATCAATCCGAAGGACAAACCATTAAAAGCATCGTTTGTGACCTCTATCGAGTCTCATAACAGCTTGGTTTTGTATGCAAAAGCAATGTAACATTCTGCTCCTTTGAGTTTTGACGTACTAGATGCCTAAGGCGGATCTTCGCTTGGTATCTGTGGAACCTTTCATTGGAAAGGATTAAACCACATGTTTTGACTCCCAGGCTAACAAGCCTAGATGCCGAGATTTCACATCTCATGCGCTCAAAGTCTTTGACGCGTCACATCGACAAAAGCCTTCAATGGCAATCTGTGCAAAAAGTAATGACCACAAAATATTGTGGAATGCACTCATGGAGCGTTTCTCGAAACGTTCATATAACTCTACTTGTTGAGTTATTAGTCAAGTGGATTCCTTACCACCTTAATTGACTACATATTGTCGATGATCTTTTGTGGCATCATGATCCATAATCTTTAGCGGATTCGATCATCATCAAGTTCTCTAGGTCCTCCAAGTTGTGTGGAATTACCAACGAGACTTGATTTTGATCATACAAACAGGAATTGTATATACGCTAATGTGATAAACTTATTTGGGATTATCCCCTAATGTGGGGACAACAATATGGGTCATGGCAACGGTAGAAAACGTCGTGTCGATGTCTAGAAAAGAGGGGGAGGTGTTGCCGGCTCTAATAGCGACACTCCCGGTCTAGACACCATTTTGTCAAAACTACTCACGTCAGCTCATGACATTAATGCAACCGTTGTGGATCTTCGGATCACTGGTTCAAGATTGTCAAGCTCCTTCAAATTGTGAATGAATACAAAAAGGTACGGAAAATCAATATGAGGACAAGAACATCATCCTCATGATCGCGAATTTCAAAGATTCGGATCCTGCTCTAGCTACCCATGACTTTGACGTCATCGGCTAGACATTGATTTTCGTTCCAAGCTTTATGTACTAAGGCGTTGTATTGACGTCGTTTGTCTATTTGAGACCTCGATGTACTCACATTAGCAATAATGAATGCCTTGAGAATTTTTTCGAAGTGAAAATATTCTCCTCTTATGGTTCATATTGATTTACAATCAAGATGAACACTTACATCGTCTTTAGAAACATGGCATATTGTGCCGATTTTGGTCCCTTCTTTTGAATGTGACTCATGGCACTGCATCCTCAAGGAGGATCGCCCACGTGTTTCCGGTTAAGTCTTCTACCCTATAGCGGATTTTTCATCATCAATTGTTCAACTAGGCTCATCCAAGCTCAGTGTGATGTCTTAGAATTGTCCGAAATTAAGGAGATAGTGGTTTTAAGTGTGCCTCGCACTACCGACCCTCCACGGACATGCCTGGTCATACTGACTTGGAGTTACCGAAAGCTTTTGATTTTGGATCCGCCTACGCTATTAAACCAATTGCCGTCTTGCAAAAGACGTTGAAGACTTATCAAAGCTGGAAAATTATCAACATGATCGGATCCTCTAGGTCCTCTGAGTTAGTTTATGTTCATGTTAGGGAGCTTTCGCTAACTAGTCATGAAGTTTACGACCTTAGAACGATCAAAAGGACTTGGTTTTGATCATACACACGTCACTTTTGGCTAAGGCAAAAGTCTACACGCCACCTGCAAGCTTCACAGCTTCGCACATGTCAAATCTGCGAAAAACAGCAATCTGTCCCTTCTGGACAGTCAACTTCGTTTGAGCTTTGTGAACATCTCCGGACGAACCAGACAGTGAACTTTATATCATTAGAAAGCTCTATGAGTCTAGTTTTCAGAACTTTTCATGGTTCGTCCATATCTATTTTAACGAAGAAGTTATGGCTGTTTTAGTGTGCAAAAGTTATTCTGCGCGGAAATTTTTATGCACTCTCGGGATTGCAGCTTTTCGTAGCTTCTTTCAATCCTT
>NC_020495.1:1437924-1438834 GCF_000184155.1 Fragaria vesca subsp. vesca | reverse complement strand
CAGCTTTACTATTCATCTACGACCCACCATCATTGAATTTTGTTGTACTACAGCTCGTGACTGTGTACCAGGATTGACACGAAATTGCAATCCTTGAGCTCGGCAGGATTGAAACGAATCTCCAATCCTTGAGCTCGACTAGATGTTATTTCTAGGTGCCAAATCGCATTGCCACTGCGTACAATGATGGGTCATTTGAGATGAATAAGTTTAGGTTAGATATGAACCTCCACCTATAATCCGCATATGTAGGAACCTTGTCAGGCGATCTCATTCACCGCTAAATTGCGGATTGTCACTTTGATGAGACAATATTCCCGCCGTTAGGGGGAGATAAGAACACAAGTGTTCAAGTGGAACGACGTGAATTGTCGTGGTTTGTCCCCACTAAGTCTCATCTTGATCTCAAATGCTTATAGTGTTAAAGTGACGAGATCACATGCTGCAAATATGTCTGTAAGGATTGATGTCCTACAAAAGGACATGGCGCGACCAAAAAGTGTTGGTCTTGACTCCATCACTATGGATGGTGATATGGTGACGCCATATAGTGGCAAAAATTAGTGTCACAAGGCAGTGCGGCTCCCTAAAAGGAGGGAGGCCCTTCGGTTAGATATTGTCTTGCACTAGAAAGAAAGCGAGCTTGGCACAACCTGATCCATTGATCAGTGATACTCAAATCCGTCTCATGAAGTCTGAATTGTGATTATCGTTGGGGGACGCCTCAATGTCAAATCCAATCCATATAGAGATCTCTACAAGTATTACACTAGTGTACATGAGGACGTGAGATAATAAGTCTACTATCGAACCACCCTTCGTTGATGGATATCAACTTAGTTGATTGGCCTAATGGAAGATGCGATCCAGCATTAACAAAGAGATAGGTCCTTGGGCAGGTGATGCCGAC